>NC_056739.1:393869180-393986680 GCF_019279795.1 Protopterus annectens | reverse complement strand
GCCCTAACCAGTTGCCCCTTAACCACCGATCTTTTTTGGTGGAAGGGGTGGCAACTTGAAAAATGTAGAAAAGAATTGGAGTAGGTAGCCTTACGGTGTATCTGAGAAGTGAAGCATCCTAACTCCAAATTCTTAGTGAGTAGTATGTCAAGATAAGCAATGTTTTCAACATGAAATGTATGAGTGAATCTCAAAAAAGTAGTGGAAGAATTAAACCAACCAACCAAGTTTGATGCCATTAATTCATTACCTCTCAATAGAATAAACACATCGTCTAAAAACCGGGTATAATAAATAATATCTTCAAGATAAATGTTAGCCTCTAGGTCAAACACAAACATTGACTCCCATTGGGCCATTACCAGGTTGGCAACACTAGCTCCACAGGGGGAGCCCATTGCCAACCCGGTTTTCTGAAGATAAAATTTATTGTCGAACATGAAAAAATTGTTCATCAGGACAATTTCCAATAATTCCATAATAAGGGAGGTTTCAGTAATAGAAGCTCCATGTTTCCGCATTAAATCAGCTACCCATTCAATTGCGACAACATGTGGAATACAGGTATAAAGGTCCTTTACATCTATAGTAAGGAAGTTATAATCATTACTGAATTTTAGGTCATTAATTTTAGCCAGAAAGTCCCAAGAATCTTTAGATATTTGTGGTTCAAGAAGCACATATTTCTGTAAATATACATCTATGACCTTTGAACAAGCATATGTCGGAGAGCCTCGGCCATCAATAAGGGGTTGCATTGGTGGGTTGGTCACATCTTTATGTATTTTTGGAATCCCAAACAATGTGGGATACCTAGGAAAGGCAGTAAACATGTAGTTGAATACCTTTTGGTCAATCCGCCCATCAATTAGTAAATCATGTAAACAAGATTTAATAAGGGCATATGATGTGTTAACCTCTGATCTAGAACAATAAAAGTAAACAAACCACTGCTTCCCAGACTACAGGCAGGATACTACCAGTGGGAGAGACCCATCAGGTCTAATCTTGAAACAAAGACAAGAATGTCCCTTGTGGGACAACCCAAAACTTTTATGGCTATTTGGACTTCCAGCCATTACACGGATAATCTATGGCAGGGCACGCATGTTCCCGGACTACAAGGTTGGGGAAGCCTGATGACCCATGGGGCGAGACAACATATGTGATGGGTCCCGAGAAGTGGAGAGTGGGCAGTGTGTAGTGGTGTGTTTAGACCCGACCTGCACCCAGATTAAGGAAGACTGCTGAAGAGGATGTGTGGTTTGGGAACTATGGGTATGAAATTATGAGCCTAGCTGTGCAGGTGTTGCCTAATGAGCAGCCATGCCCAGTACGAGTCCCACTGCAGCAAAGTCTAGTTTACATGGCAAAGGACGATATAACCAGATGTGTTGTTGCAAACCCACTAAATGACACCAAAGAACACATGGTCACAACACCCCACTGTAGACATGTAAGCCGAACTAATTGGCATTACAAAGTATTATTGCATGCTGTCCTCACCTCCACCCAGGGGTGTGATTGTCCAGACCTACCCCCAAATGCAGGGTATATACACAGCTGTCACTGTAGAAGAAATGGCCAGCTGTGGACCTTCCTGTCAGCCGTTCTGCACATCCCTGGACACGTCCCCACTATCAGCCTCTCTGTGTGGCCCAATAACACCACTTACCTATTGACCCCTGTTGCATTCATAGTATTGCTCACAGTCACAGGTAGGTGACACCCTCCACATAACTATTTTGGCAGAATCTGGAACCCCCAACCCAGGTGCATTACCGCAGCTGTCCCAGACTACACATGTAAATAACACAAGAAGGGAAAACCCAAGCACACTTGGATCACCACCTGGCGAAGTCTGCCACACTTCAACACTCCAAATCCCTACACCAACTACTGACACCGACACCTCCTGTCCTGCCTCGCATACATATCCCAGCACCCTGCAAACCTGCACTACCACTCCCCCATCAATCAGTCGAATGACCTTCTATAGAGTTAAAATGTCCCCGCCTCCACCTACCCGCCTACACCTCCACTATTCACATCTACTCTACAACACAGGTATGGCATAACTAAACCTAACCCGAATACCTGAGTGTACCCTAGCCAGAAATGCTAAACTAGAATTCCAATTAACCTTACACTGACCTTCGTGAACACTCATACCTGATATGTACATCTAACTTAAGCATGTATAATAACGACATGTACATGAAGTAGCGCTGTGATATGCGGCAGCAAGTGGGAGTATGCCTGTGTGGGTGGCGGTAAGCAATGCCCACACTGGTTAAGCAATGTGGAGGCCAACCCAGTGTAAGACACCATAACCGGAGGTCAGCAGGTCTGAGCCTAGCGCACACCAGCTCATACCTGCCTACACTTACTCTGCAGTGCTGTAGGCACACTGTAGCCCACAGCCCTCATCGTGGCCAGTAACAACATAATCAGCACTCCTAGGTCCCACCCTTGCACACTATAGTCCAAGTGGGTTACCATGAAGGCATGGCAGAAATACAATCAGCTGCTGTTATCACAAACATATCATCCAGCACAGTCAGTCAACAGTATAGGAAATGTATATAAATATGTGCATTAATACCAACAAACATGTGCACAGTGCTCAGTCACAGTATTCCGAGCAGTCAATGAGTACCAATGAACAGTGCCTGTCCATGCATACTGTGAGAACAGTAGTCTTGTATAATACTGAAGAGAGGAATGGAAAACAGGCCACGGCGTGGGGGCGTGTTTCATCCGTGGAAGCGGGAGAAGAGGCTGGTCTGGTGTGTGAGCAAACTGCTGCATCTGAAAACCCTGGCAGGATGCAACCAGTGGGAGAAACAGTGTAGACAAGCAAAGTGTACTCATGGCACAACAACAGGTTTGTCCCTGCCGGGACATACCAGACATTATGGATCACAATAATGTTTCCACCAGTATCGGAGGTGGATGAAGGGAAGGCTCGAACGTACGTGTACTAAACTGATGAACGGCTTGCCAAAGGTTGTATCCATTCAGTAATATGGAGGAATACAGAGACGTGCAGAGAGGTAAATGTGTGGAGGTGTGGTATGACAGGGCTAGCAACTGCAGAATGGATGGATGCTGTGTACGTGCAGCTCGGGGGCCGGGGAAAGGGAGCATGGGTTTGACATTAAGGTAGAAATATGCAAATTACGTAGAGCTGCAATAGTGTAATGGGCAGAGCATCCGCCTACCGCGCACACATTCTTGGTTTGGGTCCCACTGCAGCACATTCTATTTCCCGTGTGAAATCAGTATAACACAATCGTTTTGCTGTATAATGTACTTGAACAGGAGTACGGAATTACACATAGCCCACTCACTATTCAAAGGACATGAGACAACACACAGATATGTATACACAGACAACTTGTAATGATGTATTTTAGAATAATGTATGCCATTACTGACAGCACATAGATCTGCACTTATGTAATCAGTGAGGAATGCAAGGCCAACACAGAAAAGTAGATGCAGACAGTGCGGATATATAACATACTATGCTGTCCAGGACAGGCCCGTCAATTCATACAACTGTGGACAAAGGATTTGCCATCAAGATAGGTAACAATAAACAATAACAGATGTAGTTCAGCAGCCGCCAGTTACACCCCGTAGTCAAGGCCTAGGGGGACATTTATTATCTGTGATAATGTCTATGTATCTGTCACATGTATGGTCCCTGACCAACAAATGTCATGGGACTCCACGATATGACTGTGATGATAGCAGGAATGCAAGCAGTATATTATGATAGGCCAATACCGAACAACTCCTAACCGTATCACAGCAGGACAAAGCCAGCCATATATGTGGAGGACAGAGGCAGGAACACAGGGCCATACTCATAATATTGCTGTAACGCACCCTGCACATTGCTGGTGTTACAGGATTCGATGCAGCATACTCATTTGCAGGAATAACACATCAGGAGCAGAACTGGAAGTAGCCATGTACTGATAGCATGCAGCAGACAAATTGCCGGGGATATATCTAGGACAAGCCATGTGTGGTGCACAGCCAAAAGCAAACAGACAATCCACTGGCCATCATGTGGATAGACCCACTGTTGAGAGCTATGCAGACAAACTGCATTCCATCCTAAACTACTATGTACACGCAAACACTGCAAAACCAGCAATATACAAAGCACATAACACCACTAACTCTGTAGGTCTGGAACAACCTAAGATTGTGTAGTTGTCCTTTGTCTGCAAGCCCCGCTGTAATAGGTAATGCAACCTGCTGTCTGTAACACTGCTGCCCACATACAGGAAGGATGTCCTCCATACTGGAAAGGTGAAGGGACAATGCCCACATAAGTAGGCATTTTATAGTACTGGGTTGCCATGACAATGGTAAACAGAATCACTACATAGCAGGCTGCACGCAGTCAACAACTGTTGCACACTGATTGGTGCAGAGCCCATCACCTGATCATGTGCATCACCTACAAAAGCCATGCTGAAATCCATTCAAACCAACTCATTCACTCTACTGGAGAGGGAAAGAGAGAGAGAGAGAGAGAGAAAGAGGAAACCAACAAATAAAAAAAAAAAAAAAAGGAAATAGAAAACAAACATATATCACGGAACTTACACAGTGGGGAACACAGTATTACAGGCCACAACCAGGAAGGCGTCACACCTGTCCAAACACTAAAAGGTATGTAAAACACAATGGTATGTAATTTAATGTAGTATGTGGTATAGATTAATAGGATGTATGATATAGAATGTTTGATATGTGTCATCTGTTGTTGTCCCTGTAATGATGTCCCGCTGAACAACTGCTCTGGACAATACTGTCTATCCCTGTAAGCAGTGGGACATACCCACCAACTGTGCAGATCAGCAATGAATGACAAAGATGTCAGCCATAATATCTGTGTATGTTATGTTAGTGTGGAGAATAGCTGTTGGTGGATGTACTGGCGTCATGATAGACATGTGTGTCAGTGCACACCACTTGTAGGACAGTCATTTGAATGTGTAATGTAGCATGCACAAATGCCATAGGTGTGTAATAGGCACACCAGCAATCTCACACCATAGCTACCACCCTAATGTTAGGCTGCGTTCACATGTGGCACCTGTCTGTGTTGCAGCAAGACAGAACAGTGCAGCTGTGAATGAAAGACGGTTACAGAATGCAGACCAGATGTCTGTATGCACTCCACATATCTCAGTGATACGGACTGTGACGTGTATGTGTACAGATACAGACACTCATATAGACATAGGTATATCAACAACCAACCATCAATGGTATCAACTCTCACTCACCCACAAACTAGTAAACCATCCACTAAATGTCCCATCCCTCCAGAATCTACTCCAACACTATCGCACCACCAGACCACTAAGATCCAGCAACAAAAATCACTTGCAGATCACTAAAGCCAATAACTCTGCTGGTGAAGCACTATTCTCTTGCACCATAGCCAAATTATGGAACTCCCTCCCACCCACAAGTACCTCCATACCATCATGCACCCACTTCAAAGCTTTACTAAAAGCGCACCTAAAAACATGCTGGCTATGCCCTTGCAACTCCCACTCTAATATCACCCACCCCATCCAACCACTGCCTTTCTTTCCACTCCACTAACTACCTTGATTATAGCAAGCTCAGATGCTCGTAAGCCTAGTACTTATTATACAGCAGGAACTTCTTATTTTAACATTTGTTAATGTCTGTTATGTACTTCACAGATAAATATTCTAGTTGTCTACTGATGTACTATGTTCTGCATCTGTAAATATGTTGTAAGTAATTGCTATGTAAATTGTTAATCACTATGTAATCCAATGTAACTACTGTCTGTTTATTTTAACTGTGGAGCTTTTCTCCCCGGGCCTCCACTGAAAATGGACCTATGTCCAATCGGACACTCCCGGTCAACAAATATAAATAAATAAATAAATGTACATAGATGTATATTTATACACATATATATATGGTGGCACTGACAATGGCATGCAGGTGGAATAGTCTGTAACAGGCCAGCAAAGATAAGTGTCCCCACAGGGAGCATGGCTACAAACACATAGCACAAAGCGTGGCACATACACATAGCACAAAGCTTGGTACAATACAACATACGTCCCAATGGTAGGTAAGCAGCTGACATAACAATTGCAGTCTGTGAATGTGTTTTTGTAGCTGATCTGGTGGGGGGGAGACATATGTGTATTAAGAACTATGGTAAACCTGTTATATGGGTGGCTCAGACCTGTTTCCATCTTTATGTCTTCCAGGAATCATGTCGCATTGTCGCCTTCCCACGTACAGCACCGCAGAAATGGCCATCATCATCAACCAGCTGGTACAGCACTACGTACTTCTTTTTGGCCGGACAACCCATGACCAGCAGGAGAGGACTGCCCTGTGGAAAGAGCTAGTCCACAGGGTCAATGATGTTGGAATGCATAACCGCAGCTATGAGCAGGTCCAACATCATTGCACCGACCTGCTTCGCCATGTATGTTGGTGTGCAGCTGCCGTAAGGGGGGACCAACTCGCAACAGGGGGGGCAACCCGCCCATCCACCCCTCACCCATGTGGAGGAGCTTCTCAGCAGCCTAGTGGCACCTGTCTGCCCGCAACATCAACACCTGGCAGGGCACATCTTGGAGGAGGGTGCCAACAACACACCAGCTGAGGAGCATGCAGGTAAGGCCCCAAGGCACATTGGTACACCACTCGTGTGTATGCATCTGCAGCTGTACAGGTACATCATGCAAAATTGAGATGTCATATACTTTGTCTGCTGCTGTGTAGTGTAATAAACTGTTGTGTAGAAGCTGTAATATTGTGTAATTCTACTGTTGATGTAACGTAATGCTGCACTCACCTGTTATGAATGCCACAGCTGTGGTCACTGACATCAGCTTTCTCGCACTCCTATGTAGATCCCTCCAGGATACAACCACAGCAGCAACCCATAGCCAGTGAGTATGGTTCGTGTTCATGCATGATGATAAACTGGGCATGTAATAGCTATGGGCTATACGACATGCACACGTCTAACACACCTACCCATACTGCATGCTGTACACATGCACGTTTTGTTGCTGAGAAATGCACTGCATCACAGTAGAGACCATGCTGGGGTATCAGAAGAGTACAACAGACACATGCAAGATAACTAACATCCTGTCAATGTGTCCACAGGGATGTGACATGTGGCAGGGCACACGGCCTACAGTAGGGACATGTGTGACTCAACACCACCATGGCTGCAGCTGCACACATGCAGGTTAAGTAAGCATTGCAGATGTAACCCTGACCCCACAGCACTCATCACAGCAGTGTGTGCACTCCAAGGGATGTGCATATGACTAGTAATCCACACTAGCACCTCTGTCAGGTGAAGTAATAAAGCCATGGATAAAATCTTCAGTGAACACTCGTTTATTTAGTAGATTCCAACAGTTGCAGAACCACCAGCACTACTGTAAAGACTTACAACAAGACTTGTAGAGGCAAGCCAACTAAATAGTGGGGAAGGTTCAAGACCTAGGAGCAGAATATGGCCCACATCTGATAAAGTGTATCAAATGAAAACGGAGACTTTAAGACGTATATGTGTTTTGTGGTAGTGCTAATGGTTCTACAATTGTTGGAATCTGTTAAATAAACGAGTGTTCACTGAAGATTTTATCCGTGGCTTTATTACTTCACCTGACAGAGGTGCTAGTGCGGATTACTAGTCATGTGCACAGAGGTACTAGTATGGATTATTGGTCTTGGTGCTTTGGTACCTGGTTGCTTGCTGTTCTTGGGGATGTGCACATGAGTAGACCTTGCAACCATGCAGAGGTCTGGGATATGTGTAGAGCACCCCTCACAGCCATGGTAAGGTCCGCTGGTTGTCAGTGTAATAGTCATGTACTGGTCATACATGCACTGCTGATTTTGTGATCTGTAATGCAGACATCAGGCATCCACAACTGATAGCTGTTCACATGCCATCCCAAGTATGTGTTGCTACAACACACAGGGGCTGTGAGCATTGTAGCTGACATAATCAACACAGTACTACAGATGCATCAATGGTTTCTACACCTGCAAGGTATGGTGCACAGTACAAGGCAGGGTGCAGAACAGGCCACAGTAACACTTTGTACATGGGTGTAGTGTTAACATGGGGAGGGGCCATCACCTACCAACAAAGCCCATGCCTCACACACATGTATACTGCCACTAGCTAATGGGAAGACTGTGTGTACAAATGTTGTGTGTGAGACTGGGTTGTGTTCGTAAGTGCAATCTAGTGGAGTGTGGACGATGCATGTCAGATGTGTGTGTGTGTGTGTGTGTGTGTGTGTGTGTGTGTGTGTGTGTGTGTGTGTGTGTGTGTGTGTGTATGTGTGTGTATCCATGTATGCACAGGCGATAGTGGGATTGACCATATGGCAGTACTTCCCCTTGGGATTGCGCCGTACATGGAGTGAGACATTCGACACCAGGACAACCTGTCAGGTATGTGAACACAGGACAGCTGATAGCATAACAAGGTCTGTAGCATGAAGCATGCATTGGGAGGTGCAGTACATACCAGGTATACACATCATATTGCCAGCAGCAGATAGGTAACCAGCTACCCACATATGCAGCACTACAAATGCAATGGGGAATTACCATAGCACATCAATGAGTGTATCCAAGTAGTACTGTCATCGACATGATGGGTCGCTTGTGCAGCAGATGTGGCATGGACTAAGCAAGACTGTAGTATGAAGCTATGGTATGTGGCATATGTAGTGAATTTAGCAGCCCCAACCATATAGGGGCCTCGTACACCATTACTGCCCATACACAGGGTAATACAGGGTGACAGCTGTGACACCATGTAAAACCTACTCCACCCAGGTCAGGGAGGTGATGGAGTAACAGGTCAGGTGTGGTAACCACACGTGCAGGCATGGAGAGGGATGATATGTTAATGGGCTGTAGTGATGCGTGTGTATTAGCAAGTGCCATGCAGGAAGGGGAACATATGTAACTGACTGTGGGACTGTCTGAAAACTCAGGGAAGATGAGGTAGTAAGGTGGCTGCCAGTGTGAGTGTGTGTACTGTTATGTGTATTTGTTTCCCCCACAGGTGGTGAGGTGGACCATGGTCCCTCCTGCACGCATACTGAGGTAGGTGTTCCTACAGACACTGATGATGATGAAGGTACAGGTGATGCACAGGTGGGGTTGTCAGAGGCCGGCACTGCGCCAACATGTGTCATTACCCTCCGAGCCACCCCAAGCCCGCACACAGTTACAGTACCCCTACAAATCCCATCACATGTGGCCATAGCAGAGGGACAGCTGGCACTTGGTGGCAATGGCCAGGAAAGTGTGGTGTCCATGCCAACTGTGTCGGGTCGCAGTCGGCATAGCTGGATGTCTGGAAGGCCACAACATTGGCATATGTACCATCATGCTCATGGGAGGACTGCAGGTCATCCTGCCCCTGGCAGAGGTGCCACAACTGGTACCACCAGGAGCATGTTTCAGGCTGTAATGGAGGCACAGGCACATATGGAAATGCACTCCAGACAGGTCCTGAGGCTGCAGAGGTCTGTTTTTGCAGCTGTAAGTGGCAACCTCCATGAACTCGCTGTTGCCTTCCGTGAATATACTGAGGTCATGGATAGACAGTGGGGTGAGATGGTTGGCCTCCTCGACTGTGGTATGTCTGTGCTAGAGCGTGTGTTGGGAGTGGTGCGACACCCGCGTGGACTTAGGCTAGAGACACCAGCAGCTGGCAGTCAACATGGATGTGCCAGGACGCACAGCCACTCAGGTAGCGGCAGTACCAGCCCCAGCACACCACAGGGGCTGCTGTCCACACCACACCAGAGCAGGCCACATGCATGTGGCCCTGGCCAGGCCCAGGTGGGACATGGTTTCAGCAGACATATGTCATCATCAGGGGAGAGTAGCACCTCAAGGTCTGTACCTGTACGTGCCCATGGAACCCCTGGCAGGCACAGTCGGTGTGTCCATGCCCAGAGGCACTGAACTGCACACCCTGCCAGGTATGGTCTGCAGCTGTCCAGCATTACCCCTTGTGGGGCAACCACATGTCAGAACTGTGTGCATGCATACCCACACACTATGCAACCACACCTAGGCGTCCCCATACCGGCACACACCACCTCACCACACCCCAATCAAGGAACCACACCCCTCACCCACATGCATGGTGACACATGTTTGGACCACCCTCGGCCTCTGGCACACCTGCAACAAACCTTGTGCATATGAAGATACCTGTGCCACATCCCTGTCATCCATAACATCGATGCATGGACAGGCTAACATGGTTCTGATGCACACGGTGATTGTAATCGGGTTCTGCAATCTACCACAGTGTAGAATGTAGTCAGGGGTAATGTGTACTGCATACATGTCAGGTAGTGTAGCCATGCAGCTAGGATAACATTCACACACCCTGTGCATATGATGATACCTGTGTCACATCCCTGCCATCCATAACATTGATGCAGGGACAGGCTAACATGGTTCTGATGCACACGGTGACTGTGATAGAGTGCCGCAATGTATGGCAGTGTAGAATGTAGTTAGGGGTAATGTGTACTGAATACATGTTAGGTAGTGTAGCCATGCAGCTAGGATGCATCTCAGCTGTTGGTAACACCAACTGATATCCCTATACTGTCATCCATTTGTGCTGTAGGCATACATGTGTCAGCAGGAGGATGGTCCGCAGTCATATTCCACAGGGGTATTTCAGTGTGATGACGCCATGGCCATGACATATGTGGTGTACAGTTGCACACATGCCACAGGTATGTAGAACAGCTACTGGCCATGTAAACATGATCAGTGGCCTGCTGGTACAGGTAGAATCTGCACCCTTATGTCAACCCATCCACATACACACACATCCTGACTTGACGACACTGTGTCTAGACCCCATCCCGGGTATGTAGTGCTACTGAACTGTGTGGCTGTCATTGCACACATGATACCATCTGTAGGGTGAGGTGTGTACCAGGTCACGTGCTACATGCAGACCATCCACAGACACATACAATATGGTAATGGGGGATGTAATGTTTGTATATGGTGAATGCATAGTGTGTCATACCATCATATACACATTGATCGACGCATAACAGGTAGACACACATCTTAGAGACCTGGTTTTATACTTGCTAACTAACTAGTCAATGTGTTCATTGTGTTACAGGTAGGCTGCCCACAACACATGTGTAACTGGGCTGTATCCTGTTTTCTGTTACATGTATGGGTGATGGTGACATTGGCCACCTGAGAGTGGTACGTGGGCCATATAAAAGGTGTACCATGGTGTAAAGACAGTGTACACAGCACCCACATACCCCACTGGGTATTGTACACACTAGAACCCATCTAGATACTCTGACATACTCACTATCACATAGTGGTCACGACGCAAAAACAACCCATTGCATATCACAACAGTGGTACCACAGGGATATGCATGCGATGCACACACCACAGGCATAGTAGGGTGATGCATTGTATTGCCACACCTATGGGTGACAACAACAATATCCACACTACTGTGTGGCAATGTGTATTGTAATAGGAGTATGTGGACTCGGACTGGTGTACCCTACAGATATGAACACATGCACATATACACACATGGCAGACCTCAATGGGATTCCCATGCCTACCAACCCATTGGTGCAACACTGTTGTGCTGGTACTGCAAGGCACATGAGTGGAGTGTAACAGGCTACATGTTACGTTAATGGGGTTGAAAGGCACCACACACTATATGAGTTGTACGAATAGGCATCCCCCCAGCCAAAAACGTCCACCCTGCAATACACTACCAAGTGTTGGCGATCCCATAACCAGGGCCAGTGGCAACATGGGCACACGATGTTACATGTACTACATCCCACCATGTTATTGGTAATGTAACATATCATGCAGTACATTCTGGCTCCCATGGGGAATGTATTATGTGGAAGCTATCAACATTACCAGGCTTCAGATACACAGAGACAGATATGCAGATACATGTATACAGATACATAATTTTATATATATATATATATATATATATATATATATATATATATATATATGTGTGTGTGTGTGTGTGTATACATATACATGGGACTACACATACACATATGTACAGTACGCAACATAAACGGTAGGTGCACGCAATATGGAACAGTCACTATGCCTACAGTTGACCCCTGAATGACTGAACACTGTATGTGCCACCCATACAAATGACAATCGTTGCCTGTAACATACACCCACAGAGAGGTCATAGGCGAAACAACACCCACAGGTTTGCTGACATGGTAACCTGTCATCGTGTACTATTACAGTTCTACATGCCATGCCATATAGCTGTTCAGACACTGACAACTATATCAACGAAGTGATGCTACAGTGGACCAGTTACACTCATACAGTAGGTTGGAAAGGTTCACATCTGTTGCTGTCCAGGCCAAGCCATTCACATTGTACAATAGAAAGACACACTGGGCCATAGGGTACATAACAATCGACAGTATGTACTCCAGGTGTGTAGTTCATCAGCCTCTATCTACATACTGTACAAACACAGTAGGTGGTATAGACGTCTTATGAACACATGGGTTGTAACTGCTACATAACTTGGCATAACTGACATCATCATGTGCACACCAACACACAGAACAGTTTATATGGAAGGGGCATTAGTCCTGCAGTACTCAGATCCATGACAGTAATGTGTATATAGGTGAAGTATGTGGTACTGTACATCCAGATACCTTAAGGCAGCTCAGCCCTGATAACCCCACATTTTGTAGCAGCCTAAGTCTTTTCTGGTGCTCCCCCCGGACTCAATTATACAGGGCCATATACCACTGTTACATACACTGGGCTCTGCAGTGCATGAGGGCACACATGTATTATGTAGGTGGCGCCCACAAATATATGGCCCCAGCCCCACCATATGTGTGGGGGTTACAATGGCAGTGGACTGATGGCAGACATGGCAGTGTGTTATACTCCCAGCCCACTATGGATCAACCACCAACAACATGACATATGTGCACAGCTTGGTATGTAGGTGATGGACAGAGGCTGGAATACAGGCACATATGTGGACAATTTCAAGACACCACCACAGAAAATGTGATACTTAACAAAGTATCAGTGCGATAGATACATAATAATAAAATATCACCTTAGGTTCTGATATAAATAGCAATGCACCCAAATTCCACCACGATAGCAGTGTGCCATTGAGCACTTCAGTTCCAAAATTAAAAACAATGTATCAGCGTATCTTTAAATGCTTGATGGCTGAAAGCCAGAACATCAGCACGATAGAAGCGATGTTAAAAACCATTGGCGTGGTGATATTTGGCCACATTGCTATTTCAAATATGAATTGAAGGTGGTTTTTAACATCGTATCTATCGCACTGATACTTTGTTAAGTATCACATTTGCTGTGGTGGCATTTTGAAGTTTTGTTACTGGATTATTTTATTTTTCTGCTGTATGCCTTTAATCTGCTTCTGCCGTTTTGTTTGCTTACATATGTGGACAACTATTGCCATACACTACACAAGTTGCAGGTGTTACAGGATAGTCTGTAACATACCCTTAGTCATGGAATTGCTGGTATAGATAGCCATGGATGTAGTCATGCACCGGTAACAAGCAACACACACACATACACACTGCCAGTGTATTATCTGACACAAGACCTGTGTGATGGACAGACAAGACATGATAGGCACAGCTCCAGCCAGCATGAGGATAGGCCCACAGTTGTGTGCTATGCAGACGGACTGCATTCCATGGCAAACTAGTATGTACACCCACACCCTGTAACACCAGTACTGTACAATGTATAACACAACTCCACTCACAGTCTGTCTGTACTTCCTGATCCTCCTACAAATATGTGGCTGCCCTGAGTGTGCCAGTTCCCCTGTATGAGGTATTGCTACATGCTGTTGGTAGCACTGCTGCCCACATGCAGGATGGATGTCCATCACACAGGAGATGTAATGGGACCACGCACACATGATGTGGGGATCAATAGTGGGTGGTTGCCATGACAGTGTTAAATGGGTGTAGTACACATGTGTAATCATATGTCTGGCTATCTGGATATGTAAATGTACATATATTCCCACCATAGTTCCTAGACATGAAGTGTAGGCCACCCCAGCCCGTATGTTCCCAATGTCGTAGTTGCAGGGGATGTCAGGTATCTCTAGCAGGTATATTAGTAGACTATTGCTACTGTCATTGGGATTGTCATCACAGACATGGTGTGTGTGGCAGGTCATATCTGCTCATAACATGTATGCCACTGGTTACTGAACTGCATCCAAAGGCTATCAGTGTACAGTACTGCTGCTAGCATGTAATGCCACTGTGGACTGCAGCAGAGATATTGGCCAATATATGTGGGGGGGTCTGACACAGTCTGTACATTCCAGAGGTATACACAAATGCCCTTAGTGCTACACATGTGTACCATGCCTCACAATATGGATGTGGATGGCCATGTAAATGGGTATAACACATGTTGACAGGTATATAATGTCCAGCATAGGTCATGCATTTACACACCCCTGCCTGGCCTGTAATGGTATGACCACTGGTACAGGGGTGCCCTGGCCACATACTACACAATAGGTATTGACATACATCTGCACTGCATCCCACTGCCCTGTCTGACATACATGGCTGCTAGGGGAGGTCTGGCAGCAGGACATCTGGATAGTATCTGCACATGACATCCCACTGGGTAGGTACACTCAGCTGCTAGGCATGTCACAATGCACTGTGCAGGCTGCAGGCAGACTGGCTCAAGAATGGCCTACACCTCCCAAGGGGGAATGCACATGTACCTGCATATACAGCAGGCTCCACAGGCATGTCAAAGCACAGGGTAGGATACACCTGTGTGACAGTGCATATCCACAACCAATGTGAACACAGCCACAGCCACATATGGATAGCTAGCATGGTATGACAGTATATGGACTATGTGTTCGACACCAACCTCATATGTGCCACTCACAGACTGCCCTACATATACTGGTCTGCTACACAGTTTGGTCTAGTGGGTGTCTGTGGTATGGGACACGTGTGTTTATGGCCCAACAATCATGTACACCACTACAGTACCATACAGTGGGGCAGCATGTAACATCTGGAAGTAGGGGAACTAAAACAATGTCATCTACCACAGCCTGTACACAGGCTAAGGTACATATCAACACTACACACACTGTCGACATTCACCATAACTACACAGACCTCAGTACTGTACGAACATTCTCAGAATGTGCAGGTAAGTAATGCAATGCATCCCCTACTGTACATAACATGTGTAGCAGTCAGATATATCTGTGGCTTGTTCTCAGATATGATGCCGCAAAGTATGGTGTACAGCACATATGCACCACTTCATACACGACATATGTACAAAGGTTGACAGAGGTGTGGCTGGGAGCACATACACAGGGCCAATATTGACATGTTGCTGTGATGACCACATACATTTACTGTTGTTACAGGGTTGTTGCAACATATGTCCTTTGAGGGATATGACATCTGTGACTGCCGCGGCTTTCTCCATCTACTGACTGCAATCCTCACACTACCTTCAGCAGTCGACAGCTAGATGCTCCGTGGGTGACACATGCAGCAACAGACCCAACACTGCCCAGGCTACAGATGACCCTGCAGATGGTGATTCCCCATCAACATGGAACTGACATGGCAGGTATTGAGACATGTACATCAACTATATCCACACAAACACAGTGAAAGCAACGTTACTCCAAATGCAGTATAGCTGCACTTACAGGCTGTAGTCAGGTCAGGCACATCCACCTCCCGTTTGATGCACTGTTTCCACAGTGTATGTTGTTAGAGGTACACCGCAATCCATCTGGGATGCTGTTTGGCCCACAACAGATCTAGTTCCTGCTCACAGTGGGTGACAAGGGCAGACACCACCATGATATTCCTGGGTATTGGAGTGTGTTTCCATACAACTGGCGATGGGGATGTTACCATAGCTGTTTCACATGCAATCAGCTAGGGGAGGGCTGTGATTTGTGTAGAGGCCATCAGCTGATAATGAGCATTACTTACATTACACATGCTGCTGCCTAAATAAAGCAGGTGTAGATCTCCACATCCGCCTGAAAGGGGGTGGAGGATGCAGACAGAGGCTAATACATGTCAGGGAGGGGTGGGAGGGTAAAACTGAGGCATGGTTGTGTCACACACCTAGCAGCACAGGGTATCAAACCCTTGACGACTATGTAGTTCTAGCACAGTTTGCTGCAATTATTGGCTGCGCCACATGGGTTACTTGTTGTGGAGCACTCAAAACATATATGTGATGGTGAGTGACATCTGCAACAGGGATACAGTAGCTGTACAGTAGGTGACATACACGTGCCTGTCGGCATGAACAGGTGCCACCGTCAACACAGCCACACTCTCACAAGGACACACACATATTGACATATGTGGCAGGGCCAGGTGTACTACTGATTGGTTGTGGGATTGCCACATCACATCACTGTGCAGGTATCCCATGCACCACACAGGTCATACGGGGACTGTACGGGCAAAGGGTATGGGAAGGTGTCTGACAGACAGCATGCTGCAGTATGCCCATGGGGGTTGTAGGGAGTGTGGATGTGAACATCTGCAGCATGCAACACACACACAAACACACAGGGTGCCACTACTGACATGCATGTGTGCATGTCTGCACAGGTGTGTGGTGTTCAACTGCACTAGACAGCTGTCCACAGCTAGGCGATGGGTGTATCTTGGCATCAGGCCACATGATGATGGTCTCCATTGTGGCTCAGGGATGTAGTGTCTGCATTTGCCCACACAGGCAGGTATTGTATCCCCCATCCGGTCACCTGGGTGACTACTGCATGTGGACATTGCTGTGCATCGCTTGCCATGTCTGTGTTCCTTCATCCATGACATGGACTGCATCTGGGCTGTGCACACCTCCCAGATGCATGTACAGTGACATGTGGAACTGTACCTGGGGTGTCCGGCCCATGTTGTAAACACAGATTATCATCAGATGTGCCAGTCCTGCCCACCTGTGATAGGAGCTGGTAATGGCCAGCAGCTTTACCCTGCACCTACATGGTATGCATGCTATCAGCATTCCTTGGTGTCAGTGGCATCTGTCCATACGGTCATGTTGTCAGGTATGGTATGTCTGTTGTGGGTCACATGTGATGGCACCACAGGTGTTGCAGTTGTCGATTGGAGAACATGGGGAAGGTGCACTATCTGCACATATGTGCATATTGGACAGATGGACTGGGTGTCATGCCCTCTGTGTCCCACTGCTGTCACTCCATAGTTACTATCAGTGGTGAATGTGCAGTATACTACTCACATATCGGCTGTTACCTAGGCATGTGTGTGTATATGACACATGGGGTGAGAGTGTGCTCTGGGTAATAAAGGAGTTGCTGTGATTGCTTGGCCCTAATGTCACATGTTTGGGTATGGCTCTGCACCCCGGCCTCTCAGCCATATCACATGTTTTATCCCTGTACAGTGGACATTGTGATATATAGTATGGCCACCATATAAGAAAATGCAAAACCCACTCCACATTGGCCACACAGTCACAACCACCTCTACACAGGATACAGGTTACAAACACACACACACGCACACCTGTCATGTTTGGGAGTAGAACCCCTACCTAACTAGTGTATGACACTACAGCACTACGCAGTTATAGTAAGCACCATGGATATTACTGGGGTAGTCCTTTCCCAAAAGTGTATTTCACACTGACTGACATCAGCAGGATTGCCAGAGTAGGGCTTTGAAATGACTGCAAGAGACTAGCCTAAAATGCATTGCTCCCTACACAGACAGCGACACACACAATACATCCAGAACTGCCATGTGTGGGGATGGAACCCAACCACACGTCTAATTCACACTACAGCAGTACTCACTTACAGCATACGCTACAGAGATTACTGGGCTACAGCTCTCCCAGGGGAGCATTTCTAGGTGGGTGACATCAGCAGCCTTGCTAAAGTTAGGTATGTGAAATGTACGCTGTGTGAGTAACCTAAAAGCATTGCTCTCTACACAGTCAGACAATCACGCATACACACACAGTTGGCAGGTCAGGGGCTAGAACTCCCAACTAACACCTTAATCACACTATGACCATACGATGTTACCGGACATGCTACAGAGACTACTTGACTACAATCATCCCAGAGTTGTATTGCAAGTTGCGTGACATCAGCAGCCTTGCCAAAGGTGGGTATTCAACTTGTAAAGGGTGTGAGTAGCCTAAAAAGCATTATTCTCTACACAGTCAGTGGCAGACAGACATGCACACACAGACTCACATATACACAGTTGCCACATCTGGGATTTGACTTCCTACCTAACTACATTATCACACTACAGCAGTATGCAGTTACAGCATGCGCTACGGAGATTACTGGGCTACAGCTCTCCCAGGGGAGTGTTTCTAGGTGGGTGACATCAGCAGCCTTGCCAAAGTTGGGTATGTGAAATGTATGCGGTGTGAGTTATCTAAAAGCATTGTTCTCTACACAGTCAGACATGCACGCATACACACACAGTTGGCAGGTTGGGGGCTAGAACTCCCAACTAACTCCTTAATCACACTATCGCCATACAATGTTACGGGACGTGCTATGGAGATTACTTGGCTATGATTGTCCAAGAGGTGTATTTCAAGTTGCGTGACATCAGCAGCCTTGCCAAAGGAGGGTATTCGACTTGAAAGGGGTGTGAGTAGCTTAAAAAGCATTGCTCTCTACACAGTCAGTGACAGACAGACAGACATGCACACATATGCACACACAGACTCACACATGCACAGTTGCCGCGTCTGGGGATTGACCTCCTACCTAACTACATTATCACACTACAGCAGTACGCAGTTACAGCATGCGCTATGGAGATTATTGGGCTACAGCTCTCCCAGGGGAGTATTTCTAGGTGGGTGACATCAGCAGCCTTGCCAAATTTTGGGTATGTGAAATGTACGCAGTGTGAGTTACTTAAAAGCATTGCTCTCTACACAGTCAGACATGCACCCATACACACACTGTTGGCAGGTCAGGGGCTAGAACTCCCAACTAACTGCTTAATCACACTAAGGCCATATGATGTTACGGGACGTGCTATGGAGATTACTCGGCTACGATCATCCAAGAGGTGTATTTCAAGTTGCGTGATATCAGCAGCCTTGACAAAGGAGGGTATTTGACTTGTAAGGGGTGTGAGTAGCCTAAAAAGCATTGCTCTCTACACAATCAGTGACAGACAGACATGCACACATACGCACGCACAGACTCTATGGAAATTACTGGGCTACAGCTATCCCAGCGGAGTATTCCTAGTTGGGTGACATCAGCAGCCTTGCCAAAGTTGGGTATGTGAAATGTAAGGTGTGTGAGTAACCTAAAAGCATTGCTCTCTACACAGTCAGTGAGAGACAGACACACACATGAACAGTGACACACACTCACACACACAGTTGCCATGTCTGGTGTTAGAACTCCTACCTAACTAGTCTATCACACTGCAGCAGTACACAGTTATGGGACACGCCACAGAGATTATTGGCCTGCAAGTCTCCCAAAGGTGTATTACACATTGGAAAACCTCAGCAGGCTTGTCAGAGTACTGCTATGTGGTGGCCAGTGTGTGCATGGCCCATACACCATTCATGTAGGGGTGACACACCACATGTGTCTAGGGCAACTAGCTGACTATGTCCTTGTACAGCCATGTTACATAGCTGGCAGATGGACCACATAGTCTGTGGTGCTGACAGGTACTGGTCGCTAGTAACTGCAGTGTGTGTGACATCTGTAACTGATGTGTTTTGGGTCCTTTGGCTGTGTACTCAGTGAGACAGACATGGATGGCTCCTTGTCACGGTCACCCTCTCCCACACATCTATATCCATCTACCTTTGGCATATTATGGTGTGTTGTCCTTACATATATGTCTGTATTCCTGTCCACTGTGTGTGCAAGGCATGAGTGGTAAATACTGACATGTGTCTGCAGTAACTATTGCAACCACTGAATATGTCTGGTCCACTGGTGTTTACATACATGGCCTTCATGTGTTTAAGTGTGTGAGCATGCCCAGTATGACCTTTCGGTATGTTGATGACTGACATTGCCTTCATTTCTCTAAGTGTGTGAGCATGCCTAGTAAGGCCATATGTTATGCATGTGTGGAGCATGTTCAGTGGTTTGTACTGCACATCTGACCTTTGTGTTGTACACCGACAGGTAGCATGCTGTATCTGCAGGGTATCCACTGATCATTTGGCATTGACTGTTGCAACATGTCTGCATAGCAGGGAGTACACCTGACTATTTCTATGTTTCTAAACAGGAGTGGGGGGGGCAGAACCTGACTGTTACTGTATTTCTATGTGAGGTAGGGGGGGCACACCTGACAGTTGAACACATTTGCTAGGACTGTACTGGTATGTCTTGTAGTCTGATTCTGTCAGTGGTCTTACCCATCATGCTGGCTATGCCATACAAGTGTACTTCCGTTCTTATCTTTTGATTGCATACACATTAGTTTCTGACTTCCTAGCTGTCACAACTGATATCCCACTACCTGGCCTGCTGTGGTCTGTCCATGTAGGCCTGGGTGGGGGTCAGCCATAGCCCTCATTCAGAGGCCATAGTACGGCATTTGTTTATGTTTGTCTACACCTATCCTGCTGGCTGTGACTGTTGTTGGGTATGTGACCCCCCTCCTAACTGGCATGTGTGAGTCACTTATCCTGTGGGTGTCCCAGTATTGCGGGTGGTGCTGCAGGGCTGCCTATGTCAGATGCATGTAGTACACTGCCTACTCATGGTTAAGCACAGGCAGTGTAATGTTTGGCATCCCTTTTACTGTATATGAGAGTCAGAGAAAGGTGCTATTCCCTGGGTCCCTCCTGTGTCAGTGTATGTGCTATGCATTGCCTCTTTGCCAGGGCATACTGTGCATGCCTTCTTCTGCCTACTGGGGCAGGCTCAGGTTGCTCCTCCTCCATGTCACTCTGTGCCTGTGCAGGCCTTGGCATTGGTGGGGGGGGGGCTATATGGCCCTGCCCCTTGCTGCTCCTGCTGCAACTGTTTCTGCAGGATCATATTATGTAGCATGGCACATACAAGGATGATTTGGGTACATGTAGTTGGTGAGTATTGCAAGGCTCCACCGGACGTGTCCAGGCACTGGAACCATGACTTGAGCATCCCAAACGCATGCACTCTTCTGATTCTTGTTTGTGCGTGTGCCTCATTATGGAGTTCTTGTTTGGGTGCGTGTGCATCTCTGATGGGTGTCATCAGCCATGGCTCCAATGCATATCCAGCATCCCCCACTAGGTGACCGTATGGGATGTCCCCAATGGCAAATTTTTGGTACAGCTGCATCAGATGCCAGATGTGGGAATCATGATAACTTCCAGGGCAGCCAGCACACACATTCAGTATTGTGCCCTTGGCATTGCACATGACCTGGCAGTTGATGGAGGGAAAGCCCTTGCGGTTGATGTAGACCTTACCTGCTCACCGGGTGGTGCTTTGATGCATATGTGCGTGCAGTCTATTCCACCCACTACCTCAGGGTATTCCGCTATTTGGTGGAAGAGATGCATACTGCTGGCCAATGCCTCACAGGTGAGGGGGAAATATACCTGCTCATGACATGTGCTGCCATGGCATCCAGGAACTGGTGGAGTACCCTGGATGCTGATGCCTGTGAGATCCCCACATATCCCCAGTTGGATTTTGGAAGGTACCTGTAGCTAGTGTTCTTAGGACTACACATATCTTCATTTCCACTGGGATGGGTTCCCCTCTGTTAGTTCTGTGTGTCAGGTGTGGCCGGCACAGCTCAACAATCTGCTGTAGGAGGTCCCTGTCCACCCTATAGCGCTCCACTATCTCTAGCTCATGTAGCCCTTGGTAGGTTACCCTGGGTCTGTACATTCTTCTCCATCTCCTCACTGTGGGTTGGTAGGCAGCATTCCCATCCTCACCACTCTCAGCCTCTTCCACAAGTTGTATGATAGCTATTGTAGCCCCTAACATTTTGCTGTTGTGATTGTTAAAAGTTCCCCGCTTGTTTACACCGGTGGTGTAGGATGTGGGAAAAAATGGAGGGGTAGGTGTTTGCATAGTTTATAGTGGCGTTCTGGGCTGGGCTGGTCTGCTGCCTGTGTAATTGGCTGGCTCCAATCTGTTTCACCTGGCAGGGAACCTAGTACCCCTTGATTAACTTCCTACTGCTGCTTTCCCTTCCCATTGCCCTTCTGATTCATCCTGGGGGCGCGCCACGCAATCGGTGTACTGCAATGCTGCTATTTCCTGGGTTCACTTCCTTTATCATCCTGTAGATCCCGTTGCGTGGTGTGCACACCCGCTTACACTGTGTTGTACATGCTGAGCAGGCTTAGACGCACTGCCTGGCTTTGCTGTGCTTAGCTGGATGCAATCCCGAACCACAGGGCTCCAATCCACTGACAGTATGCCTGATACTCCCACACATGATGTCACCTACCTCCTAGTCTTGCTCTCAGCTATTCATACTCATACACTGTTGGGACCCTGTGGGAAAACCGGGATTCACTATCCTTCCCATCATTTGCATAGTATTGCCTGCTAATGCATAGTTACATGTGTCCCCCCTTAGCAACCACTACTCACTGGCCAGGTTGCCTTTTGCCTGCCATCTACTTGCATGGCGGAATACTGATTTTAGTTAGACTGTTTTTTTTAGGTTTATTTTCTTATTTCCCCACCGGTCCCGTTTGCATCCCGCTGCCTATGCTTCAATGGACATGATTGGTAGACATATCATAAAAGTTGTATTCTGTACATTTGACATTGTTTGCAATGCCAATGGCCTTCTACTTGGCCATTGGCATGCTTCCTCAATGATATGCAGCCTTTATTTGGAGCTGTCATAGCTCTGTTTTGGAGTTTGCAATTCCGTACTCGGTTACTAACTGAGTACATTTCTGCATATTACACTAGTCCTGCACGCCCTGATTCCTGCTTACTGGATGACAAATTTACCTCATTTGCATGTTTTTCACCTGCAAATGGGGTGATTTGCATATGGGGGCTGGGGACGTACAGCACTAGTGCTACAGCGCTCATGCACGTCAGACATGCCCGTACGTGGATCGCTCGGCCACCATATTGGAAAAATTTAATCTAACATTAATCATGCATGCCGTGCAAGCTTTTGAGAATCCGAGGGTTAATCTTTTCCTGAATTCTTTCTATTTCTCCTTTTACATTTTTTTCACTCTCATTACATTACCATCTTCCTTTGCTAATCTGCTTAAGTGACTTAATACTTATTTTTCACAAGGAAGAAGGGAATATCTTTGTTTTTGTACAATTCTTGCATTTTTTCTTGATCTCTTTGTCAGAATGCTTCCTATCATTATGGTCTAAATCTTCAAATGCATTATTATATATTCTTTTTTTTTTCTCTCTCTCTATTTTTCTCACATCATATTGCCACTGCAAAAAAAAGTTTTTATATTTTTCCTTAAATATCATTTACCATTCAAACCAATTTTTTACAAAATGTTCTCATTGTTAATATGATCTTTTCACAATTGTATTGCTAGTCTCTGTCCTTCATTCCATGCTTTTTCATTTATCCTTTTTATTCCTTTGCATATTTTTATACATTCCTTATTTTCCTTTATCTCTAACCATGTTGCAAGATGATCAGAAAATCCTGTTTCAACTATCTCCTATAACTAAACTGTCTGATATTATTTCAGCTGTATGTATATACCACTTTTGTAAGTCCAAGAACTTTGTCCCAAGGTTTATCTTACCACATCTTATAACTTCTAACATTGTTTTTATCATTCCCTTTCTTTTTAAAGTGTCATGTTAGTATAATATTCATAGTTATCAGTGCATAGTTTAAAACCTGATGAAATAAGCTTTCCCTTTTTCTGCAATTAGTAGAAGCATATAATGTTATAATTCTATGTGCTTGTTCTTTCCATTTTAAATCTATAAAGATTAATTTTTGCTAAAGTTACATCTAATATCTTTACTGTATTTCTATAGAATACAGCTATTCGAGAACATTTCTCATTTCCCAAATTCCAGATTATCTTTCTTCACCATAGTTTCTCTGTTTGTACTCTTTCTTCATTTGTTAAGAAATTTTGTATCTCTAATATAATTACCTCTACATCACGTTAACGTTGTCACAACAAGAGATTCTCCAGTTCGATTCTCGGCTTGGGTGCCTTCTGTGTGGAGTTTGCATGTTCTCCCTGCATTTGCGTGAGTTTCCTCCGGGCACTCCAGTTTCCTCCCACATTCTAAAGACATGCAGCTGGACTGTTTCTCCCTGGGCTTCCGCTGAAAATAGGCTCTGTCCTAGTCAGACTTTCCCAGACAGCAAATGTTAAATAAATAAATAAAATAAATAAATGTGTTACACCACTCCAAACTCCATATTCTTCTTACTATATTCTTAATACTAGTCACATTTACAGAAAGCACTCAGATTTTTATTCTTCCCTTTGCTTAGATTCTTGGGTTCATAACATCATAGCTAATTACTAAGCTAACTTAATAGGCCATTCTAAACTTATCCAATTTACCTCACAATGGTGAGAATCAAACACTGTACCTAGTGTCTGTGAGTCAAACACCTTAACCATTATACAACCCCCCAATCATTAGCTGTATATATTCTTTTTGTCCCTTTCTTTTTTTTGTAATTATCCCTTTATATTTTCTTTTTCTTCCTTTTACCCATTTACCAGTAGAATTATTTTCTATCTTTAACCACCTCCAAATCCATGTGTTCTTCATCACTTATTTCAGAACCTTATTCTATGTCCTCTTTATTATTTTCCTCTTATCATTTTCTTCTGTGGCTAAAGTTTCTTCTCTTTGTTAATTTTCTTTGTCCTTACTCTTATTTTCATTTTTGCAATCCATTCATACATTTATAACATTTCAATTCACATTTTTTGCATTATGTCCCACTTCCTCATAAATATATAACATTTTCTTTTGTCATAGTTACTTATCAAATGCTCTTTTCACAAAAGAAAAAAATGTTTTGGGATATCCCCAGTATTTTGCAATAACCCTATTGCTCTCCACAGTTATCATGCTTGGTATACGTGCATTTTTTTCTTTCTGTTTTTAACACAATATTACAATCCCATCCATCAGTCCATACCTCTTTCATCATAAACTTTTGCAGTGTCCAGTACTTTAAAGTTTTCAAATGTCCTTTCAAAGTCTCTTTCCATCTCTGTTCAAAATTGTACACGAATCACCCCCCCTCGTTAAATGCTTTTATCACAAAGATTTCATGGGTTAGTGTCTTTTTTCATATTTTCCAAGAAAATTTATCACTGAATAAGTAGTCTCAAAATATGTCTCTTTGTTAATAAGAATAAATGCTCTTACCTCAAGTGCTTTTACACCCAAAGGACTGTTAAATTGTTGCATATTTCATACCTATCCATTTCTTTGTCTTCTTTACTTTGAATCCTTACCATGTACTTCTGTTTTTTGTTTTCTTCTTCTTTTTCTGCTACTCCCATTTTGCCTTTTTTACTTTCTCTGCATGTTTTCTTTTCCATTTTACCACTATTCTTGAGGATTGAATTTTGCATCCTCCTTTTGAATTTTCTCCCTAATGTCCCCCAAGGAGAAATCTTAATCTTCTGTCTCACTCTGCACCACCATTTCTTTAAATCATCCTGCAACTCTCCCAACTGGAGGGCTGTAATTATAAATCCCATCATAAGCTGACTGATCTCCATCAAACAGATTTCTTTGAAACGTCTCCTCAGAATCCTGCACACATTCTTTAATCTCAATATTTATTTTCTCCTCCATTTCTCTCACCACTCCATTATCTCCTTTCTCCATCTGCCTACCTGTTTCTCCAGGCTACCCCTGTGCCTGCAATGGAAACGGGAAGTGCTCCTTTAACATGGGCCCCTCTTGCAACAAAGATGAGTAGGATTCCTTTATTTACATAATCCATGGATATTTACACAATCAATAGTTACATACTTACATTACATATTCAAATTTACAATTATTTACAATATATATATATATATATATATATATATATATATATATATATATACACACACACACATATACTATTTACAAATCACATCCACCATTTACATTTTGCTTCATTGTATGAAACACATACTTATTACTTTTTTGACCCCCACTCCAATTTTCACAACCAAAACCTTATTTTTTCAACATCATTGCTAAGTCCCATTTTTTGTTGAACATGATTTCCTTAACCCTCTGATTTCAGATCAACCATAATATAGCAACAAAGTTTTATCGATTTTCAACCTTTCTTACTTTTTTGTCTATAGTACCAAATTCAATCATATCCATATTTAAATTACTTACACTTTAAAGTCATTTACATATTTTCTCTCTATAATCTTTTCCCATAACAATTTTACCCTTTTACATTGTATAAAACATGTTCACAGGTTTCAAATTCACCACAATATAAACAAATTCTGTATTTTATACTTTTATATGCAATATTCACTTTCACTGGTAGTTTTTGTATAGACACTCTCCATAAAAAATCCTGACCTTCTATATGTCTTTTATATCTTTTCATTCTTGCAGCAATAGCATTCCTATTCTCATCATTTAATTCTTTTCAAGGATATCCAGTAATATTCTTCCATAATCTTATCATACCGTGATTTCTATTATTTTCAATTTATTTCACATTACTTTTTCACAAAATAATCTCATCTTGATAATTTTCCATTACTTTACTATAACACCTTCTTTTTTAGAATTAAACAAAGTCAACCATTCCGTTTTATATTTTACACTCAGTATTTTTGTAACTAAAGTAGCCTCATTATTTTTTAAATGCTTCTTTACTGTATATAAATTTAGGATAACATGTACTCTATAGGGATTATTAACCCCAAATCTCCCTCATTTTTCATATATAGCACTCCTCTTTTCACAGGGTTTAACCTAGATCCCCAGAAAAAGGAAAACATTATGTTGTATAGATCTTTTTCTAAGTTCAACAAAATGCTAAACGCATTGGTTAAATAAGTAATCTTTGCTAACAGTACCGAATTGATTAAGTATACTTTCTTTTTAAAGGAAAGCCTAAAGACTTCCAAAACACACCCTTGTTTTATTTCCTATTTTTTCTCTTTCTGTACAGAATTTATCATTTCTTGTTTCCCAAAGCTTATTCCAAGGATCTTAATTCTTTCCTTATTAAATTCAACTCCCCACTCTTTCCTTTACAACCTAATCTTTGATTTTTATCTTTATTTAATACTAACCCAAAGACCTTAATAACTTCTTGTATTTGCTTTATTACAATAGTCATGCTAACTTCCTTTTTTGTTGTAATGATAATGTCATCTGCATAATTTAACAATGTAGGCATGTTTATCCCATCCTTAGAAATATAACTATTAGCATCCATCTCCTTATTCACATACATAGATATTACATTCATTACTAATATGAATAATGTACCATTCAATGGGCATCCTTTCCTAATACCGTTATCTAACTTTATATATTCACTCAACCATCTATTAATCATAATCTTCTCTATATTTTACTTGTCTGCTGACATACACATACTTTTAATCCTCTGACTTATATTATACATATAAAAATGTATCCCATAACACTGAGTGATGTATTGAATCAAATGCTTTACTTAAGTCTCCTACCATTACTTTTGCCTTAGCATTTCTAACTACATAACCTACTAGTTTCCTAATAATTAACAAGTCTTGAACTTTTTTACCTTTCATACCAAACACATAATCCTTTACAACATTATCTACTTTTCCCTCCATCCTTTTGTATAATATTTTCATAAAAATCTTATAATCTGTATTATTTAGTACAACTGTTCTCCAGTTTTGAATGTCTTCCTTCTCTCCTCTTTTCCATATAAACCTAATGATACCTTCACATAATTCTTTATATATAAAACCTTTCTTTAACAATTCATTTAATACTTTCATGAACACTTTTCTTGCTCTATAGTCAGATTTCTGTAAATTTTATATTCTATTCCATTTGGTCCTGCAGCTGAATCTAAGTTCATTTCTTTTATTACCTGTTCTAGTTTTTCTGTTTCTATCTCTTTTTCTAAATCCTTATTCTCCATATCAGAAAATATGCATACCTTCCATTCCTTCCATGTCTTACTTCTCTTTAGATACTGCCCTAATATATTCTTTCAATATATTCATGATCTCCTCTTGTGTGCTATGTAT
Source organism: Protopterus annectens (assembly GCF_019279795.1). NCBI lineage: Eukaryota > Metazoa > Chordata > Ceratodontiformes > Protopteridae > Protopterus > Protopterus annectens. The sequence continues at coordinate 393,958,249 of NC_056739.1, read as the reverse complement.
TGTACCTGATGGATTTTTCATTTCCCTCATTTCACTATTATTCTCTAATTATTTTACTTAAATATGGAGCAATTTCTTATTTTTATCTTTTAAAAATATCTTTGTTTATACAATAAATGTTCTATTTTTTCTTGTTCATTTCATATATTCTCTGTTCCTTGATAAAGAAATGTTCATTCTTCTCTATATAATCAATTATATCATTATTTAATTTTTTATAAATCATTTTTCCCATAAATATATTTTTCCCATGTCATATATATTTTTTTATATTTCAGCTTAAAATGTAACCATCATTCTGACTAGTGTTTGCAAAATTCTTCCATATCTATATGATCTTTCCATAGTCTCATGACTTCTCTCCTCCCTTTATCATCCCATGTCACTTCATTTATTCTTTGTATGCCTTTCCCTATTTTTATATAATCATTTCCCTTTATCACAATCTGTATTGCCCTGTGATCTGAAAACCATGTCAGTAAAACTCCTTATGGAACTGCTACTAAACTTTCTGGTAATAAAAATAATCTATTTCTATTATTTTCTCCAATGTTCTATATGTCCAAGTTTCTAAATTCCATATTTATAAATGTCCATATTTTATAATGTCTTTTACTACTTTAACATCATAAGCCTTTTTATTCAGTTGTCTTAGATTGCAATTAAAGTCCCCTACTACAATTATATCCATATTAATCGCTACATCTTGTATTAACTTTCTAAACATCTCTTCCCTCTCCTTTTTTACTACTCACAAATATAATGTAATAATCCTCATAACACGTTCTTTCCATCCTATGTCAATAACAGTAATACTCCCTGTTATGACAAATGTAACATCCAACACTAATAGTATCTTTGCATAATATAAGTATTCCTGACCAGGTCTCTTTCCAAAAATTACATATTACATTTTCCCCCACCACACTTCTGTTTGATATCTTTCTGTTCTTGATAAAAATCTAATATCTTCTAATATAATAACATCACTATCTAGCTTTACACTACTCCAAAATCCCTATCCTTTCCAACTTTTTAAAACTAGTCACATTTAATGACAAAACTTTAAACGTAACTCTACTTTAAATGATAATATGTCTTCATCCTTTCCCTTTTCTTTTTTTAAGTCTTATATATTTTCATTTTTCCTTTCACTCATTTTCCAATTTAATTTATTTTTTGTTTAACTATATTCCATTTAACATCATCATTCTCACTTAAGCCTGATCCTTTTTCTTCAATATTTACTGTATTTAAATCTCGTTTCACTTCATCTTTTTGAAATATTTGTTCCATATTGCTATTACTACTATATTTTTTCCATTTCTTTCTCTTCTACATCCTTTTCTTTAACTTTATATTTATTACTTTGTTCTGTTACATTGTCTGTTAAAGAAAATGAAGTAATGTCAGATTTTTTATTACTTTATTACCTGTGTGCAATAAAGAAAACTGATTTTTATCTTGGACGTCTATTCCTTGGACTAGCTGTGGTGATTGAGGGTTGATGAGACGGATTAATGACAATTTATTTCATTATTTCTTTGAGCTGTGTTTCGCCCTAATACTCTGCTTGGTTTTTAATGTCAGATTTTTCTTCACTCTCCTCTCCAAATGTCCCACTTTTTTACATTTATAGCATTTCAGTTCATAATCTTTTGCATCATATCCTAAACCTTCTTCTTTTTTCAGCTTTTCCTGGATAGGGGTCACCACAGTGGATCACATGTCTGCTCATGATTGGCAGTGGAGTTTTATGGTGTTGAGTTGCCAGCCTGGCGCCCAACCTTCCACAGAAGGCACACACACACGCACTCACACCTAAGGCCAATTTAGAGTGTCCAATCCACCTACAGCATGTCTTTGAGATGTGGGAGGAAACCGGAGCACCCGGAGGAAACCCACGCAACCACAGGGAGGACATGCAGACTCCCCACAGAAGGCACCCCAGCCAAGGATCGAACCAGGGAACCTCTTGCTGTGAGGCGGCAACGCTAACCACTGCACCAACGTGGCCGCCCTGCATCATATCCTAAACCTCCACATGTAAAACATCTTTTTTTCACATTTGTTAATTAAATGATCCATTTTCCCACACAAAAAGCATGTTTTTGGATGACCCCAATATCTAACCAAGCCTTTATCGTCAATATTAATAACACTTGGAATATGCACAATACTGTCATTTTGAATTTCAGTATCACGTTACAATCCCACACCCCAGTCCATAAGCCTCTATCATATACATTTAATAACTTCAGCACATCATTGCACATATTTAATAAATACTTTTTAAAGTCTCTTTTTCAACTTCACTTCTGAATTGAATGTTAATTTTTTTCTCAGTTTCACTTAAAGAGAGCTTAAGTACATGTAAGTTCCATGGTAAACAGTTTTTCTTTTTTTCATATTCTTTATATTTTTACATTTTCTGCCCAGTTTCAAAAATGTCACAAAAAGTCTATTAATATGAATGAATCCTCTTACCTCATTTGCTTTGATTCTGAATGTCTTAACTTTATCCCATGCCTTATATCTATCCATTGGAGCATTTTCATTTCCAATTCGCACCTGAGTCTTTTTCTTTTGATATTCGTTTCTTCCTCCTCTCTCTTGCCATGCATCTCTTCTTTCACCATGACAGCATATGATTTTTTTTCCATCTGCATATCCTCACTCTGCTGTCCTTCTGTATTCTGTCCATCATTTCTCCCCATGGCATGTCTTTTCCATCTTCTGGCTCACTTTCCTCCACCATCTCCCAGTAATATATCATCCCAAAACCCTCCTGACTGGAGGGTTGTATCAACACAATCCTGAGTTGTAACTTCTCCTTCGAATACATTCTGCTTGAATAAATCCTCTGTATCCAATTCCACTGCCTCTCACACATTAACCTTCCTTTGAAAAGGCTCAACTGACTCCTCCCCCCCATCTCCAGTGCACCATCTTCTCTTCATGACCTCCCCTTCACCTCCAATTCCTTGTCTGTTAATTTCAACACATCCACTGTTCGGCTAACAGCATTACAATCATAAAACACCTCTTGGCTATCTCCTTGACTTACATATTTGCTTCAACCTGTTTCCTGCTTCTCTGAGCCACCCACCCGACTGGACCAGAAGACAAGAAGAGCTGCCATGAAAAGAGTCCCTGTGTGGTGAAAAGTGTAGGGGAAGTTCTCTGGTGCCCTAGCCAAATTTCCCTAGTAATCTAAATACCACCTCCCCAGAAAAGAAGCCACTAACTAGTGAGGCTAACCTGGTCAAAGTATAAATGAAAACAAATTAAATAACTATCCAATCCATTAACATATCAACCTCTCCTTTGTTCTTATTAAGCTTTCCATTCTCCAGCAGACTCTACATCCTCTGGTGCAGTATAACTCCCAGAACCAAACAGCTGTCCCACATCTTGAGCATCTCACAAATCTCAGGCATTTTCTTCCATTCTTTTATCTCTCATATTCCCAATAAACCTGTGTGTGCACACACACACACACACACACACACACACACACACACACACACACACACACACACACACACACACACACACAAGCACACACACACACATATAATTGATTGCCTCAACCAATTGACACAAAGACTAATGAGAAAAACAAAATTATAGCATTCCAAAACAATTGATAGTCCATCCCTTAATTACTACCCCACTTTGCAGTGTTATTGCATGGCGGAACCCCTGCTGCACCGTCACAGTCTTACAGCTTTTTATATATACCAACATTAAGACTACATGACAAAGTAGAAAGGAAATTTTCCTGATCCCCACTGCTCCATGATCTTGCTCACAAAGGTAACTGCAGTAGGTAATCAGCTGTGTATGCAATTGTTCAACACACTGCTCAACCTACTCAACCAGACCCTTTTACAGGAAATCAGCATATTGAATGAAAGCCAAATACACACACACACACACACACACACACACACACACACACACACACACATGTGTATGTGTGCTTTAATTAGTACCTAACTAGGGGTTTCTACCTCTGAGTTTATCCCTGACATATACATACATAAGTGTCTGTGTGCATCTAACAATTATGTGGATTGCTCTCTATAGATATTAGTTTGGTGGCATTGGCAGCATTGTTGTATTCTGGGCTATGATGGGGTATACATATCATGCTAAATAAAAGCAGTTCATATTACCATCCTTAAACACTACTGTAGTGGCATTTTATTCTGATGACATGTCAGATTTTAGTTGAATTCTGCATAATTTTCTGCCCATAGGTGGTGGTGAATGGAAGTGAGAAGTTAGTGAGGCAAGGACACTGGCAACTAGCCCCCTAATGAAATGTCAGCACTTCAGTGCTAGTGCTGATAGGCCAAAGAACACTTGAAGATCACTCTTCTCCTTTAAACTTTTTTTGCAGGGGGGGGGGGCATGCATACACACATACACCAACTCCAAGATCACCATACCTTGGAGAAAAGGGAATATTTGGGGAAATCATCATCTTCAGAGTTAGTGCATGTAAGTCCATCTTTTTGCTATTCGATCTGTGTTTGGGGACTTGCTTAAGTGGGACACAATAATTGAAATGGTTACTTTCACAACTGTCTCTGTGGCCCTTATGAAAGTGGAAGCAGAGTAGCCTTTAGAGTACCACAATGTGTACAGATGGTAGAGAAGCTGAATGAGTTAGACAGAATTGTAACGGAGACCTTGACAGCTGAAATACATAACTGGTGTGTGTGTGATTATCAGTGGCTGTGGGAATAAGTAGCTGTTAAAGTTAAGATGTAATGGACGACTGAGTGAGGATGATGGCAATGTGTTGAAGGGGAGGTGGCAGAAGAGATGTACATGATACAGTTTTTTTAAATTAGCAATGATTATGGAGTTACTGGGCCAAGCTGTGTAGAGTGGGCCTAGCAGAAGCAGCTGTTTGGAAAGCTGGATGTGCCCGAAGTTGAAAAATGGCAAAGTGTCAAAGGTTAGACACAGCACCAAAATTAGGTACTAGTCTGGAGGTTTCATTGACATACTATTGATCATCAGCCCCAAAATGGCCCATTATTTCTTGCAATGGGCTTACAGAAGAACATCCTCTTACTTCTGTAAAGGACATTTCCTTCAAGCAACCATGCTCCTATTCTTAAAGTATGGGAAGTGGTATCCTGATCTCTGTCAGGAAAGTAATACCTTTGCAATGTGCCTGTGAATGTATGCATCCCTGTCCATCCTCCAGCAGAGGGGAGCAAATCACAACCTTTCACTCTTCCCCATCCCTACTGGGCTGCTCTAGTGCCAGTGCCTCTAATCGAACCATTTACCTGGGTTATTGTCAGGGCTGCATCCTTCTGCACTACAGTGTCAGGCAGGTACATATGTATTTATTTATTTACTGACATTTGGTAACTGGCAAAGTCTGACTGGGTCAGGAACCCATTTTCAGTAGAGACCTGGGGAGAAAAGCACCAAAACAGATACAAACATGAAAGATTTTACAGTTATAACTAAACAATACATAAGATTTCTAGAACAAAGTACAGACATTATTAGTTTTTAGTTATACCTAAGTATACATACATTCTTAGGCATTAGACAATTTATCGTGGGGCTAGATGACATTTTATAGTAGATTATAAACAGTTCAGACTACATACAGTTTCTAACATTAAGTAAAGATAGTCAAAATCACAGAGAAGTTTCTTTTAAAAGACCCTCTGACAAGACCTCTTTTAGAAGAGGCTGTATTTATGCCATTCCTTGTACAGCAGTTTTTGTCTGTTACCAAAGCACCAATAGACAACTCATAAGACATTCAACCATGGGTTTAGCACACCATAAGTATGACTATGTATAGAGACTGTAGCCAATATGGCAGTCTTCAGATAAGTCAAATTTGCTCCAAAGCAAGACAAAGTAAATGCAAAGAAATGTTGACCAAGTGCTTTATTTAATAACAATGTTGTACCAATATCTTGCTTTATGGGAAATAAATATCCATTAAAGAAATCTGGTGTTTTTCCTCTCCTCTCCTTCACTGTATTTACAAGGTACAATCATCTCTGTCAATGATAAAACATGCTGATAAAGAATAATGTTATTTAGCATAACCTGCAATAAAAATGAAAACTATGAAATATTACTGTATAGTAAATATTAAATGATAGTTTGTACATTTCTCCTTCTTAGGTAACACATTTAAAGACATCCCTCAGAAGATGCAGAAGAAAGGAGATCTTCCCTACATCAGTAAGAACCAGATTAGTGAAACTGAAAAGTGCAAAAATGTACCATCTTTAATGGGCCACAATAACCAGAAAATAAAGGAGATTAGTTTACAGCTACTCTGGAAGCTCTGCCTCTCAAATAACAAACTGAAACCCAGCCAAGAGCAGACTTTGGCAGTGAAAAGGGACTATGATGTTTCTTCTTACAACTGGAACTCCTTTGGGTTAAGATATGGCAAAAGACAAACAAAGCCACTGGAATCCAAAGTCAAGTGATATGAGAGGCAGAATCACTGGACCAGCATTTCATCCATTTGTACGTGTTTAGATTTTGAAATCCATTCCTTTTGTCTCTTGGAAAAGAGCTCAGCTTTATAAGAATGAAGGTGAAATAGACATATGGATGTGACTAATCTGAATTATGCACATCGTGTTCTGCTACATTTGTCTGGCCCACAAAAGACTAATTTCATCTGACTCTATGTATCATACACATTTTTGACATAGAAATGAAACATCAGATTTGAAGAACAGATTAATTCCTCATTTTGCATGGTACTCAAACTAAGATTGTTGTTGTAAGCTCTTCCTCTCCATCTATGGCAAGATATATGCTGCATAATGAGGTAGATAGTTTAATTCACTCTAGAACCTAATCAGAAATTCTGTACATTTAAAGCACCATAAATAAATTATTTCCTATAATGCAAGTTAGGAAGCAGACATGCACAATTATAACTGAATATTATCTAAAAAAACACGATAATAATCTAGAAAATACAAAAGTCTCATTGGTAGAGTGGTTTCAGATATCCATGCAGTAATCTACATACACAGTGTCATACTCAGATTCTTTATCTTTTCTCCCTAAATGTATACATTTATACAGAATATTCTTTATATGTAATGCATGTTTTATAAGATAAATCTCTCATACTCCAGCCCTTTGTTATATTACACCCAAAAAGGATGCAGTAGTATGTAGTAATACCTGTCTGCCACATAAACCAGCATGTGCTATTACTGTTATAAAATAGAATAGCAGGACTTTTTGTTTTATTCTGGACATATTTTACATATGCTTGTTCAGCTTGGTTTACTTTCTTACACAGACAGCATGCAGTATGGCATAATGTTTATATCTACATCCAATTCTGCCTGCTGTATTTATATAAAGTACAACCGAAATGTAAGTTTTCCTTCCTTTTAAGGATATTGCATGTGCACCAGTGGTATCTAGCAGTGATCTATATATCCCTAGTTTACCTTTCAGGATGCAGAATGTTTATGCAGCCATTTGAGATATTTAGAAAAATCACATGGAGATAAAATACTGTACTTTTATTTCTTTAGTAGTTTCTGCCTTGTTGGTATACTCAAATAACATTATATTGGGACAACTGATAGCCTTTGAGAGCTAGACATCATATCATGAACTCTGTTTCCAGGAAATTCTTAAATGGTTTCAGATATCCATGGAGCTCATATTGGTGCAGTGGAGATGACCACCGGTCTAAAGATCCAACATCAGAGGCAACCTATTTGAGAAATGATCTGAAATTCATTCTGCTATCTAATGTCCAATATGAACTGAACTTGTCTGAGTGTGTCTTAAAGCAACACTATTACAGAATGGTTAGAATAATTTAGGAAATAATACCATTTAATGCAAATCGGTGCCGAATATTCAAGTATCAAATTTGCTAGTGAATATAAATTATAATGCTGGTATTCGTGCCACTGAAAGGTTTTCTTCTACATAGTAAAAACAGTAAGCATACAACTCTTTGAGATCATGCCACAACAAAAGGATGGGAAAATATCTATGAATTATTTGATATTTTGTAGTAAAGTGGGCAATATAAAGAGAAAGAATTTTAGTAGGTCATGGGCTGTTTCTGGTTACATTTAAGAAATATAAAATACAGTCTGGTAACAAATAAAAAGTTATTATGGAAGACTTGCAGTAAATACTAAACACACAGGAAAATTAAAGGATATATGTACATACATACATACATACATACATACTTACAAATATTTCAAGCCAGGCGTTAATGCCCTTCTAGCCTGCCAATATACCAAAACAGTTGTTCCCATAAAAAGTGTCCAGGCTGTTCTTAAAAATATCTAAACTAGTAGTTGCTTTAATGTAGTTTGCTAGTCCACTCAATGCATCAGCTGCTCTCTCAGAGAACCAATTAGTACACCTCTCATTCCTATAGAATCTTGTACATAGGTTATCTGATGATTCTCTAGTACTTTTTGATAACCCCAAACATTCCCAGAGATAGTTGTCTCTAAATGTCCTATATCCCCGAATAGGATCTCGTCATAAGTATCTATAAGAGACACTGTACAAGTTCAGATATTTTAGTCTTTCATAATAACTTAAATTTTTATATCCATGGATGTTCTTTGTATATTTCCGCTGCACTCTTTCCAGTTTACTCATGCTTGTTTTCTTATAAGATTTCCATATTGTTATTCCATATTCAAGTTTGGGTCTAATGTAATTAATAAACAATGACTTCATAATTTCTGATTTCCTGGACTTTATAAATCTTTTTATACAACTGATAGTTCTTTAACTATCATTATCCAATTGGTTGATATGATTAGAAAAACTCAAAGTTGTATCTACCCAGGTCCTTACATGAATCTACAGTTCCAATTATTGTGTGCTGTATTAAATATTCACCTTGCAATTTATGTCTCCCAAATCTCATATGCTTAGTTTTTATGCATTTATCAGCATATTATTCTCCTGTGCCCAAATGGTCAATTTAGTAATTTTCATTTGCAAATATACCCTATCTGTAATACATGTAATCAGTTTACCCAATTTCAGGTCATCTGCATCCAGACAGTAGAACACCTCAGATGAAAAAGTTAGGTCTGAAAGGATACAATCTAAACAAGTAAGGGTCTAGGACAGAGCCCTGTGGGACACCCTGACTGTAACCAATAATTTCACCTGTCCCATTGCTGTATGATATTTGCCATGTCCTATTTGTAAGCCATGCACCTATCCATCTTATCAAGAGTAAATCAATACCTAGTTGTTGCAATTTATTGATCAGTGTTTTATGTATAGCCCTGTCAAATGCTGAAGTTAAATCTATATAAATTACATCACAGCACAATTTTTCATTCATAGTTGTTGTTATATTATTATAGAACATTATGTTACAGGTAGTAATAGATCTGTTTTCAACATATGCATGCTGATGTATGGTTTCATGTCCCAACCTATCCAATTCTGAGAATAACTTATCCAATATTACCTTTTCCATTAATTTTAAGCATTTATATGGTGCTGGGTTTGTCCTACTCTCCTTTCCCTTAAATACAGGTTTAATTCGTGCATGTCTCCAGTCTTAAGGAATCTCTCCATATTTATATGACCTAATAAATAACAGATATAATGGTACCGTCAGTTTTTGCTGAAGTGTTCTCAGATCATTATTACTAATTCCGTCTCCTCCCTGTACTTAGTTTGGCTCCAGTTTGCATAGTTCTTTTTCAATATAATCTATTTTGATTTACGTATCTGAGGTTACCTGGATATCACTAGAGCAACTTATCACCCCTTTGTGGAGCCAGACTATTTTGCATAAGATTTTATAAATATATCTATAATTTGTTGTGTCTGAGAATAAATTTTAGAATCTACATACAGTTTATCAGTATGTATGTCTTTATTCCTTCCACATCTTATGTATCTGTAAAATGGTTTCATATTATGCTCAATATCTTTATATAAATTTTCTTCAAAATTTTCTTGATATTGTCTCACACTATGCTTAATTTGTATGTCCAGCTTATTTATTTCCATTTTCAAAGTTGTAGTTTGATCTCTTTTCCATTTCTTATTATTTTTGTCTCTCACGTTAATCAGGTATTTTGTTTTTATTGAAATATATACCCCTGCCTTTGTATGCCTAGATCCTAATGTTAAACATTTTTTTGAAATTTTGCACTCAATTTCTCTTTCAAAACTTTCTACACTCTTTCTACAGTTTTCCCACTGAACGCATCATAATTAGTTTTTACATAGTGACTGTTTTGCTTCATATAACATGTAATTAATCTTTTGGGCATTGATTTTGATTTCATTTTGGCAGAATTATCTGCTAACAAATTAATCCTTATAATTTCATCAGCAAACGTTGTGAATAATTTCCTTACTAATTTTGTTGAATTAATATTAGTCCGGTCTGTTTCTGGTAAATTTAAGTTCCCAGCCACTATTATTCTTCCCTCCTCTGTTTCATGCAAGAAATGTATGAATTCCTCTACGTCATCAGCACTTGACTTTGGTGGTCTACACACTCCAACAATTGTAATATTCCTAAGTTGTCCTTATTATCACAGTTACCCAACCTATAGTAGTGGTGTTGTCACTTTTCATGTAATAATCACAGGTCTCATAGCTATCTTTAATCCCTATCATAACACCTCCACCTGATTTTTTGTTAGAATGTCTGTTACAGTAAAAACACTTATACCCTGACAGAACTGGTTTCCAGTCATTGTTCTTTAACCATGTTTCAAATCAATAACATCAGTCTTTTGGGGCTGTAGCAGATTTTTCAATAATAAAACTTTATTATTAATGCTTTAACAACCAGAAATGCATCAAATGTTGCTATCTGTGAACTGTTAAATTTTTGTCTTGACGAATCCTGCCTTGTGTTTGGCAAATGGTGCAACAAATCTACTGCAAAATTTCTCTTCCTTGATCTTGACTAACATACTCCATCCTGTCTGTACATGTGTGCCCCAAATTAGGCTTGGACGATTTACACATTTCCAGTTTTTAAAACAGGACATTTTTTTTTCGTGTAGGTATTACGCCAAAAATCTTTTCATTCACAGTGACTTGACTCTCCTTTCCATATGTGATTTGTGAAAAATATGTGCTAACACCAGTACAGGCCATACTATCTAAGAGGAATGTAAGTTCCCTATGAACAGTCAGAGACTCCTTACGGATGAGATCATTTGTACCGACATGAATAAAAACAGATCCATACTTCCTTCCATAAAGGCATTCAAAAGCTTGTATAACATCCTTTATTTTTGCTCCTGGCAAGCATAACTCAATTCAGTGTTCATTATCTTTTCTGTAAATGAAGTATCAGTCCCTCTAATAACTGAATCTCCAACTACAAGAATGTCTTTTCTGAAGCGATATGAAGAATCTTCAACTTGTAATTCAGTAATATCTGCTCCAGTTGTTACAAAGGAATGATCTTCATCATCATTAGTCTTAGTAATCTCACTGTTTTCATTGTGTATTACATTTGCAATCAAATAGTTCTCATCCAGCTAACTTTGTACATCCACAGCTTGAGCCTTGTAGTCAGCATCTGTCTTTTTCTTCTTTTTTCTCACAGTTATGTTCTTCAATCCTTCCACGTTTAGTTTTGATTTCTTCCTTTTCACCTGCCCCCTGCCTCTTTTTTCTACCTTCTCTTTTAGAAACATGCTGCCTTTTTCTGTAGACTGAAGGTTTTCTGATAGAAAAATGTTATCATTCCCTGTAATCTGTGTGTTGCATAACAAAGCAGTGTCCTTTTTACTATGTATTCTCTCTACTTCACTTTACATACATTTATCAGTTTCTTTTTCATCCTTGTTATGTGTTGTGAACTTCCTCCTTTCTTTTTTATTTCCTTCTAAACACTCGTATCAAACTGCCAAATACTGGTACCCAGAATTCCAAGGTTGTCAGTGGCATTGCGTTGTTTCATAGGGGTTCAGTGATCTTTACAGACAATAGACACAACCTTTCCTAAATGTGCTCTGTTTGCTCTTTGCCTAACATTAGTTACCTACCAGTCCATCCTTTAATATGTGTAACAGTTCTCCAAGTCATGCCAATTGCACAAATGTAATAATCATCAGTAAGTCTTTACTACCAATAATGTTAAGCAAATTACCCAACTTTTGACATGAGGAACACATCACCAATGTTATCAGGTGTTACCTTTAAATATACACAGCATTTATTACACTGTACAAGATATCCATGCTTTAGAAAATCATTAATGGCATACTCATTTAAGGAATCCACATTCAGGTTCAAATGAATAAACAATTATAAAAGAAAAGAATAACCAGAATCAGTTACAACAGAATTCAAAGAGAGCTTAAATCAACATTTGTCAGAAATATCACACAAACGATATACAACTAACTACTAAAGACAGGACAGTAAAGTTGTTGCTCTCACCATACAAGTTATGAATGTCAGACAAAAGTTGGAATTTTTACATCACACACAGTAGCTTTTGATCACTATTGCTTGCAGTCACGCCTCTTTTTAACAGTAAGAATCAATAAATCACAAACCAAGATAGGATTGTTTAGATAAGCTCTGGATATAAGAAATGTTAAGTCTACTTGCATTTATGTTTTGCCAATTACATTCTAATGTCTTATAGTAATCTGTAAACTTGTACTTTAGAGATTTTAAAAAGCATTAGGTATCAATGACATTAAATAAAAATTTAAAATATATTGTTTTAACCTTTCAAAGAATAATACATGGTGTGCATCAAAACTTGTGTCACTCTGTCCTGTTGGCACTATACTAATAATATCTTTCTCACATAAAGAACTAGTTTTACTTGGCTTGAGTGCAGTTATGACTCTCCTATCTTTCATCACCCTGGGTCTAATATATATAGATCTAGTTAAGCAGAAGACATAAGACTCAGCAATTTGCTTTAATATTCTGTTATTTGATAGTTATTGAAGACTGGAATGTTACTTCATTTTTTTGTTGTTTAAAAAAATAATAACACACTTTATTTTATTTTATTTTATTTTACATTTGTTAACTGAGGGTGTTTGACTGAGCTAAAAAGGCCCTTTTTCAGCAGAGGCCCGGGGAGAAAAGCTCCACACAGAAAAATAATTACAGATACATTTAGATATTTAGACATGATCAGTACATACACAAATTACAACAGACATGTTTTACAGTGGTATGCAGCACATCAACAGTTACACTGGAGAGAAGAAACAAGAAAACATTAATTTAAAAATAAAGGTAATTAATAGATTTGTGGTGTACAGCTGAAATTTGGAACATAGGTAGAATACATATATAGTACATAATTACAGTACATACATTGTACATTAGCCAGTGTTTGTGAGTAACAGTTGAAATCCAATGCCACTTGTATCACAGGCTAGGATATAATAAATAAAATATAACATGAAACTGAACAACCCAGTCATGACTAAGAATACCATAAGCCCTACAGCATTTAACTTAAGTGCTGTCTGTGCTTGTAAGTAACCTCAGTCCATTGTAGTTCTTATCCTCTGTGAATTTTCTCTCAGCAGTTCAATAAAAAGATTTGGACAAACTGTAAGTATAGTGCCCATTGCACAACGTTAGAAATGTTCTTACTCAGCCATACACTTTCTACCCAAATGTTTTTTATTTGTAATAACACCATATGTAGATGTGATTTAGATATGTTTCATTTATGGCAGCATCGTGGTTAACTGAAATTAAAATTACTAAATTATTTTTCTTTTAACAAACTTTTTTATTGAGCTTTAAGCTAAATGAAAAGGTCATCATTTTAAGTTATGTAGAGATTACACTTCCATAGAAAGTAATTTAGCTATCAATAATAAACTAGTGCTCATTAAATGCATGTTAACTAAGCAAAATATATTAAAGCTACAAAAAACAATTAATCAATACAAATACATAATAAACATCAAACTCAATAAACTATTAAGTTATTCATCCATTTTAACTTGCAATTCATATAGTATCTTTACTGAATTCCTAAAGTAATGATGCACATTTTCGCCAGAATTCATAATTTACTAAGGCAACATTATAGCTCAGTCTATTTCTTTGTCATAAACCACAGATGTTAAATATATGAATTCTGAAAGAAACGAGAGAAGTAGATATATTTCAATGCTGCATTGCATCTTTTTTGCAACAGTTAACAGAAACAAAAAAAGTGGAAATTGGTCATAATTAAAACAATTATGAATGAGCATATTGACTATAATTAACTGCTTAGTTAATACAAAAATAGCAGAAAAAGATTGTGGAAAAAATTACATTCCGTGCAACATTTAGATTGTGTTAAAAATTTCTAATTCAGTCAACAATTATTTTAAAATGTACAAATATAAAAAGTGTTGCCAGTCTGCTTTAATATTAATTTTACATCTCCCTACATTTGCTTGATAAAGATTTTCACTCTTCTATACAGTGATAAAACTGTAGAATGAATTAATGAATTTCCATGAGAAAAAAAACTCCAAAAAGGAGAGGCAGTAGTCCTTGCTGAAGATTTAAAAAATTATGCTTTATTTGCATCAGACAAATTGTGGAAAGATGTTCACAAGCATAGGTAAGTACTAGGCTATATGCCCTTGCAGGCCATTTTAAGCACCACCAATTTTCCTTCTGGTGCTTGAATTAACCTATCCTATTTGGCGTTATATCAGTTTTACCCATCTCTTGGTCAATAATTATATACTACCCCTACTGAAAATATCTGGGATCATGTCAGATAATTTGAGAGGATTCATGCATGGGATACAGCATTTAGGAGTACGTTTAGTAGTACAGTGGGCAGTCCTGGGTAAAGTTTCTGTTTCTTTTCCATAGATTCAAGTTGTGCTTGAATATGGACAGAATGAACTTTGTTTTATAAGGATGAGAACTCTGTTCCGGAGCAGTGGTATCCTCTGAGATATAAAAAAAACACTCAATTGCCAAAATGTAAAATCCAAAGTTTATATATATATATATATATATATATATATATATATATATATATATATATATATATATATGGGTTCACTTCAGAAGCTCGAAATACTGAAATCTCGAATTTCAGTATCTCAAGCCCAAGAAGCCGAATCCACATGATAGCGAAAGTTTAGAAGCGTGAAATTCAAAACCTCGAATACTGGAGGTTTTGAATTTCACGCTTCTAAAGTTCCGCTATGGTCATGTATTCAGGTAAGTGTGTTTGTGTGTGTTAAGGGGTTTGGGTAGGGGCTGTGGTGTTTGTCAGTGTGTTTTGTTGCTGTGATGTGTGTGTGCAATGAGAAAGTAGCTTGTGTGGTGGTGTTTTGTGTGTGTTTGTATGTAGTGCGACCTCGGAGTGAGAATATTTAAGCAGGGGGTGTGGGGGCGCAGCCCCCCACATGGGGGGTGCTGGGGGGCTCACCCTCCTGCTTTCATGTAGTAGAGTGATTGTGTGTTTGTGTGGTGGATGGTGTGTGTGTGTATGTAGTAAAACCGCAAAATTCAAAACCTCCAGTATTCGAGGTTTTGAATTTCGCGGTTTTCAGTTTTCATTGTTTTGTGGATTCAACTTCTTGGGCTCAAGATACTGAAATTCAAGATTTCAGTATTTCAAGCTTCTGAAGTGAATCTAAATATATATATATTATATATATATATATATATATATATATATATATATATAGTTATATATATATGTAGGAATATATTTAATATGTTTGGTTATTTTCATTTTTGATTTTTACAAGTAGTTGGTTACATTTTAATGTAGTTTTAATGATTTTACCATTAACAATGTAAGTTCTTTAATAGGTCAGTCATGGTCATGTGAGTAACTGGGACAGGGTATTTAAACTGGTAATAAGTTGTGTTATTGTGATTCTGATGAAGTTTAAGATGAAAACGATTAACCATTAAAGTTTTGAGTTTTGTGGACTGTGTTTTGCCATTTCTTTGGATTTTACATTTTGGTAATTGTCTGTTTTCTGTTTCATGTACTGGTGCTTATCCTCTGAGATATAGCTGTCCTTACAAACCATTCCTTTGATGCTGCAGAAGAGGTTTATATCCCTAGACAGAGTATTTCTGATGCTGATGTGCAGTAAAACATCAGTATTAAATCAGAGGATGCCTTGCATGCCAGACACAGCTCACCTCTTACCAGTTTGTGGGATACCAAGTCTACTGACAGGGCTTTGAGTTAGTCCATGCAGGACCTATAGCTTAGGCCTTATAACCATTTAGTAAGGCATCTCTATGGGTGTTCCGGTTGTTGCATATGTCTGGACAGATATATGCCAAAATTGGCCTAATGATGGCTGAGTATCAGGGGATAATGACATACTTAGATTTAGACAGTCCCTTTCTTTATAAGCTATGCAGTATAGAAGAACTTACAACAATGGACATGTTAGTCAAAAATTAGGTGACTGTCCACATAATTTCCCAAATCCCAAACAACTGCATCACCTCTTAGGGGTGTATTGTCAATGTGGTAGCTCTATGGGGTAGAAAACTTCCTAAAGGATACAATAATGCATTTGTTGGCAAATAGTAGTCCATGATTTTTGGCAGCAGTTATTTGGGACAAAACTTCCTGTAGGATGTCTAAGTCATTTGGGGATGACCTTGCAGTAAATGCCAAACAGAAAAAGTCCCAGCACAGAATCCTGGGGGACTTCACTGGTAACTGACCTCTTTGTGGAAGTAACTTACACTATTTTGATTTCACATGCCCTATCTGTGAGCCAGTTGTCAATAGAGTAGGTGCATAGGCATTTATTCCCAGTTTATTTAGCTTTTCTACTATGAACAGTCGGAACTTGTGTCAAAACTTTGGTCAGATTGAGGAATGTGGTGCGTACCACTTTACCTTCATCCATTGGTTTGGTGGCCTTTTCAAAAAAGTGTACCAGATTGAGTAAGCATGACCTGCCCTTAACAAATCCAAACTGAGAAGGATCCAGTGTTTGGGGGTTCCCTATGTTCTTAGTGATTAGTTTCAGCACACATCTTCCCATGGCTTTGCATATAAAGTGAGTCAGACTAATAGGTCTGTAATTGCCTGGTTCTGTAGGAAGTCCTCCCTTATACAAGGACATGACTGTAGCTGCTCTCCATTCACTTTATGCAAAAATTGTATGGAGGCTGAGGTTGAATAATGTTATTATGGGGTGAATAAATCATGCTAAATGCTATTTAAGATGCATAGATGGATATTGTCAGGACCCATTAATGTGTTATTTTAAGCTTTTGATAGTGATTTTAGGATGTTGTCTTTTGTGATAGCTGGAGGCAAGCCAGTTTCAGGTATATCTTGAGGGACAGATGGCGGAGAGAGAGGGGTAAAGTTAGAGCTGAATTTATTGGACATTGAGTTTGCCATATATTTCAATATCAGTGATTGTTACATTGTTCACAATCAGCTCAGTGCATTACATGATTATGATTATAATTATAAATAAAAAATGCCTTAGTAGTTGTTTTAGACTCAAACTTTGCTTTGATAGATTTTATTAAGCTTCTGCGTTTTTATTTCAGTGAAAGGGCTCCATCACTATAGGAATTACTCTTTATACGTTTGGTCAAACTTCTCTTCCTTTATTGTAAAACTTGCTGATATTATGTCTCCACCATGCTGAAATCATGAAATGTCATGAATTTTCAATTATTACAGTTTTTATTCAACTATGATATTGAAAAGATTAAATAAATTATGTTTTGATTCAGAATTGCTCATATTCTTAAAGCTATGTAATGTAAAGGTTGTGGGTAAAATTTGAAGTTTGAAATATTTTATAATCTTTCCAACATAAGATGCTTTATATTTCAATTCAGTTTATCATTTATCTGAAGTATATTTAGTTAAAATGGTATCAAAGTTCATATGTGTGCTATTATCTAAACAACTGAACCCACTTAAAAATAACTTATTCCATTATCTACTTTGTATAATTAGCTCCAATTTTATAGACCAATTTAAATATATTAATATACTCTGAATTTGTTGGGTATGTAATGAAATACTGAATACACTTTAATAGTATAATATTTTATTTGGAATACTATGCAGATATTGATCAGATATTGTAAATTTGCATTTTATACACATTACTATAAGATTCCTTTCAATCTGTGCTTTGCATACACATTACTGTAAGATTCACTTCCATCTGTGTAGGGAAGAAATAACCACAAATTCCCACTTTGGAAAATGATGGTATAAGATATTCTAGCGTCTTGGAATTCCAGGCCTCCACATTTCCATGGTGCACTTAACTACTTAATGCAATTTTAGACTTAGTTGATGGTCATAAAGTATCTTCTGTAACTCTTTGATTTTTAGAGTTCATAAGACCAATGTTTTGCTACATGAAATAATTCTGGTAGTGAAATCCAGTGTATCAAGTATCATCAGAAATAAAATATATATTTTTCCTATTTGAAATCAAATGTTTTATATTATTAACATTGTAATTAGTTTGTATTATATTCAGAAGGTTATATGACAAAATAAGTTCTAATTATAGTCAAAAGAAACATTAAAATCAAAACCAATAAATATGTAAAAGGTCCAGTCTTCCGTGGTGTAGTAAAAATTATTTACTATTTATTATTATTATTATATTATTTATTATTATAAATTTATTATTTAATCCACAAACAGGCAAAAATTAGCGCTTTCGTCTTGAGCACAAGACTTCATCAGATGCCATCTTTAAAAATCAACTCCTTTATATATTACAAACAATTATTTAACAAATTGAAACCGTTTAAACAATTAAAATCAAAATATTTGTGCAATTCAATTAATTAACAATCAATAAGAACAAATTCACTGCTGTAAACCAGCATTTAGGTTAACCCTTTCCCGATACCTCCCTAGATTAAATGTATACATATTAATAATTTTATAATTAATTTTATTAAATTTGTGAAGCTTTCAATGCTAATACAGGTTTAATCGAAATATATTCATTTAATCCTGGGTGTGTACTAGATTTTAACTTGAGCTGCCATCTAAGCTCTCTATTCAATAAAATGTTCCTTATGTCACCTCCCCTGTAATTTGTTTTTACAATATCTATAATCCCAAATTTGAAACTGCTAGGGGAGATGCAATTCAAAGTATGTTTATATAGGGCACTTGTCTCTTTTTTAGACTTAATGTCATGTAGGTGCTCGTATATCCTATTTTTTAGAGCCCTCTCCGTTTTCACTATATAAAATGCTGTGCATCCCCCACACAGAGCCAGATACACTAACACCCTTGTATTGCAGTTACCTTTACAAAAAGCTACACTGCTGTTTAATCCATTTTGTAAACGCAAAATACCTTCCTTTATTATAAACGAACATTGTCTACATCTTCCACAGGAGGTGGTACCTTGTTTGATCTTAACATTTCTAACTTCTACCTGTTCAAATTCACTTTTCAAGTTTTTACCAGTCCTAAATGAAAATATGGGCTCATCTCCTACTACTTCATGTAATTCCTTATTAAGTTTGAACATACTCCAGTTTGCCCTAATAATGTTAGTGAAGGGTCCTGTAAAACCATTAAACTCCACTACACATGCTTTTTGATATTTCCTTGTGTTCCTTGAGTTATTAGAAACCTGTAAAGGTCTACCTAAAAGTGCCTTGTACCTAGTACTCCACCTTCTATACACTTTGTTCAAAATATTTTGAACAAAATCCGTAGGGTATCCCCTATCCACAATATTTTTTTTTCAAATTATCAAACTCTCCTATATGTTCCTTCTTATCAGGAGTCATCCTAGCTATTCTAACTGCTTGTCCTTTAACCAAACTTTTTTTCTGGAATATGGGGTGGTTACTAGTAAAATGCAAGTAACTGTTACACCAGGTATTTTTTCTGTAAATCCTAGATTTAAAGCCCTCATTTGTATAAGATATAGCAGTATCCAAATAGTTGATGTTTTCTTTTCCCAAATATAGGTAAATTAAAAAAAAACTGGTCATACTGTTAATGTATTGCATGAAGGAGTGAACACTCTCCTCCCCCTAACCACAGAACAAATATATCGCCCAAAAACCTTACATACAGACATATATTGTTCATGTAGGGGCTGTTGAAAACATAATGATGTTCCCACTCTAACATAGCTAAATTAGCATATATGGGGGCACAAGCTGCCCCCATTGCCACACCACTAGTCTGTTGGTAATATTCACTTTGGAAATGAATGTAGTTGTGATCAAGTACTATTTCCATTAGTTCCAAAACAAGTGAAATTTTATCACCTGTCATTGTCGAGAATTTATACAAACTATCTTCAAAATACTGATGCCCTTTGACTCTCAGAATACTAGTGAATAAATCTTTACCATCAATGGTCAGAAAACTAACATTTTCTTTCCATATCTCCTGTGTTAACTTACTCAAAAATACCCATGAGTCTTTAATCAAATGATCCGTTTTTTCCACAATTTCTTTGGTCCAATAGTATATATATTTATATATACTGCTAATGGGTGTGTTTTTAACCCTTTGCAGCAACTATGGGTGTAAAAGGTGGATCTTTAATATTCTTGTGTACCTTAGGTATTCCAAACACATCAGGAATGACAGGATTATCTTGCTTTAGAAAATGGAAAGTTTTTCCATCAATTCTATTTTCTACTAAGTATTCCTCTAGCAGGGAGTCAATTCTACCATAAGCTATATTAATCTCCTTCTTAGATACTGGGGAGTAAGTGTCATTGTCCAATAATATAGTAGTAATAACATTATTGTACTCCTCTGTACTGTAAATAACCATGCCCCTGCCTTTGTCAGGTTTCATTATGCGTATATTAGATCTATTTTTTAAGTCCTTTAACAGTTGCTTTTCCGCAGGGTCTAAATTAAATATAGAATCTTTCTTACTCAACTGAAACGTCTCATATACTTCCTCTGTAATGCATTTCTCAAACATGGTTAGTACGGGATGAAGGGGTGGATTAATGACACTGCTCCTAGTTAACCCTGCATCAAGATTGTTCTCCACTACACTAGAGTTCTTAAAGTACATCCCAAGGTTAAGTTTCCTAAGGTATAACTTTAAGTCCACTAAATAGCTAAATCACCTTGACTGGTAGGTACAAACTTAAAACCTTTGGAGAGCAAATAAAAGTGTTCCTTCTTTAATTGTAAAGGTATGTAGTTAAATATTTTGAATCCCTCAAACCCTGTAACTGCCAAAGACTCCACTGTCAGAACTAAAAATATGGTGAAAGAGGGCCACCGTAGTTTGCTCCATTTTTTCATTTTAACTGTATGAAGAATGGCACTTTTTATTCAACCAATATAAACATTTTCAGGAAATTATAATACTCTTAAGTTATTCAATCAATATAAAAGTTTTCAGGAAGTTATAATTCTCTAATTTAAGGAAGCAAATACTTTCCCTACATCATGAGTAATAATTGTAAATCATGTTTGTTATAATCAACATAAATCAATATTTTTTTTAAGTTAACTAGTCATGATTGGTTTTCATATGTTATGAATTTTAAAATATCTTTCTAATTCTCTCTGTAAAAAATTCCCTAAAACATACTAATAAACATTTACCCGTGACATGGTTCTATACAATGAACAGGTCACCTAGGGACTTTATTTTAGTTAATACTGGTGTTAATTTAATATCTCCAAAAGACAGAATTGTTTTTGTATACTACTATAAACTATATCAAGTAATGCTGCAAGAAAAATACATTCTTTACCTGGAAATTTGTTTGTTTGATATGCTTATTAACATCCTTTATTTTAATAGATTTAATTACAGAATTAACATTGTCTGCTGTTGGTATTTTTGTTATATCATTTTGAGTGTACCTGGGTAATTCCAAATCATCCATATCCAGCTCTTCATTGTTTTGTCACAGTAGTTTCTAAATTGATGCAAAATATCTCCAATGTTTGTTTCTATTTTATTGTTAATCAGATTTTTAATAATATTAATTTGATTCAGTCTGAAATACAGTTTTCGGCTTCTACCTATCATATGCATTTTTTAAGGGTTAATGTATTACAAACTACAACTGTTTTGGAAAATGTAATTTATATTTCCATTTTACAGACTTAATCATCAACATTATATTGTCTTCTTTCTGTTTATAAATAGTACAGTTAAGATTTTCTTGAATTTTACATGACTATTCTATTACTTTAATTTGGTTCTACACCAGCTTGAAATCCTACAATATGAATATAATTTTAAGGTGCCCCATAAATATTGATACCCTAAAGGGCATGACCCAAACATGTGCAGAACTAGTGGCCAACAGTATCTCATACACTGACTTCACAGAAATCCTGCTACTGGATAGGTTTGGTGAAAATGTCATTCCCTTATCCCTTCTTAACTTACAACAAACCCTCCCCCAACCATCCCACCTTACATATCCAAAGAACAGGTCCTCAAAGCCCTGCCCAAGGCAAAGAACATGGCCTCTATGGGAACCACATGACATCCCAGGCTGTTTTCTAACAGGTTAAAACTTGAACTAGCATCACCACTAAGTACCCTTTTCAATCATAGCCTAACCACAGGCTTTGTTCCCATGGAATGGCAAACAGCTACAGTTATTACAAGAAACTGCTATCTGAGAGAAATATATTAAATGTTTGTGCTTTAGACTAACAGAGGAAAATAAACTTACAGAAACAGTGGAAAGCTGTGTAAACTAATGCATCTCTACCTAGACGAGCAATAAGAAACAAAGATCCTGCTTTACTGATTATTATCCATGAACGATTTCCTTGCATAGAGGAAACAGCAAGCTACTGGTGGAAATACTGCTCTTTGGACAGACTTAAAGCTATGTAGTTAGTGGATTGTAGAGTAATCATAGTAAGATAAAAAAATGGCCTGCTTCTTGTAATCCTAATTTACTCCAAACATAATCAATGGTAAGAATCTTCAAAACCTCAAAGACTAATCCATACTCCAGACGTTACTTCATAAATACCTTTGTAGCAAAAGAAACAATGGTCTGTAACATCAAAAAATTGTTATAAAACATTTATTTTCTCAGATAAGAAGAGTCCACCTAAAATTAAACCCACAGGCAACGTATTTATGACCTACAAGGGCACCTCTTCCTTGTCTTACTATGTACTTAGCTGATAGCTGACAGAGGTCAATGTGTTTCTTCACATTTTGTGCAGGCAGATATGCATAGTGCAAATCACTGTAACTACTAAAATAAACAAAGCTGTACCCCTGCACATATCAAGATGTACAATACCATTGTTAAGATATGGTCAAACTCTGGAGGCAATTATTTTCCATGAGACATTGCACAACCGCAAACCAGGTGGAGAGACTTTTTTTACAGTAGCTGCCATAAGGAATACTAATGTTTGCTTTAATCTTGAGAGGAAGTATTGATTACATTAGAGAGATACAGAAAAAAAGATTCTTGGCACACAGTAAAATGCCATTACTTAAGATACATTCAGAAACATGGCACTTGCACAATATGATCCTGCTTTAGCCAGTACTGTAGTGTAGCACTTCACTAACTATAAACGCATGCAAGTAAGAATGATAGGTGAGGAGCAGGGTATAGGATATATGTTTTGGGGTACAAAAATAAAGAGAAAGTGTTAGTTAAACAAAGCAACTACTCTAAAATACACTCACATAATTGCTGCTTTGGGTGTCGGGCTACAGCGGATTAAATAAAGACTCGATGAGGTATAATCAAAGAAGATATGTTATAAAAAAGTCCGCAGACATAAGTATGACCATATATGTGCTGTGAAAAGTACTTTTAAGTTTGAGTAAATAAGGAGATCAAGAAACAAGATAGAGTGGGTAGCATTAAACAGAAAGTGGAGGCCCAGAATCCGTTAATACATACTAACAGTTGCGAAGCCCTGGGCAGGTGCTTCATATCTGTACCATACATTGGGTAGTACACACCTGTTATCTCACTAGACAAAGTAATATAGCAGTTTACATAATGCCTACTGGCATATTCCAAAGATTTCACCTTGAGAGGCAATACAGTACCTGTCCTGACATCTGCAGCCATTATCATGATTTAGTACAGTACTCATGTTATGCTGCTGAAGGCCCAAACAAAGAGGGGCTGATCAAGCAGCCAAAGGCCATTTATCATTCCTCACAGAGGGTGTGTGGTGCTCCTCTTGCACAAAAGCACTCCCCTGGTATAGACTAATGGCTAGCACTTGATATACAGGATTATGATTCAGTCTCTGAGATCTTTTTCCTGCTTTTATGAGGCCATAAAATTATCATGCATAGCTTACATTTTTATATAAGGCCTGTCTATAAAGCAGGCCTAAACTTGAGTAATTTACTTAGACCAAGAGCAAGTGTTTTGGAACTGGGCTTTATAATTAAAAAGTGCATGTGTGTGTGTGTGTGTGTGTGTGTGTGTGTGTGTGTGTGTGTGTGTGTGTGTGTGTGTGTGTGTGTGTGTGTGTGTTTTCAAAAACACTTTTGTCAGAAGACTTTTCTTAGAAAGTAAAAGTGCTCATCATGCATATGGAACATTTAAGAATGTGGGCTGCATGGAAAATGGAAATACTTTTGTCATACATACTTGCATCCCTGGATGCAATATTTCAGTGAAATCCCTGAAGGTATTCTCCAATTCTAGGTATACCTGGGAAGCTACAGCATTTTGTTACACAGTGCAAGCATCCTCTGGGGACTGTGAAAATCATGCCACTCATTTTCCTACACCTGAAATGCAGAAATGTTTAATAATCAGTCACTTTAAAAGCACTGCAAATGAACACCAAGCTAAACTTCCCAAGAATCCAGAATTTCTGTGTATTATAAGCATGATACAACAGTATTAGATGTTGGTATATATTACTTTGACAGTTTTTGTCTATAAAGTTATAGACAGAGTAATTACAGTAAGGGATGTGCCCTCTTGGACATGAGTCACATGACAAAGGTGTGTTCACTTATTTCATTTATGAATATTAATGTAAATGTAGGCCATGGAACAATATATTTGTATGACTAAGTATAGTTTACACTTATTTTGTGTTAAACCTACTTATGAAGAGAGTTAGCTTTCTACCTGTGAGAAACTATCATGAACTAGCTGTTTATTTACAAAAAGGAAAAATTGTGTGGGCTGGGGTGGCAGCTAGCTTAAATATGTTCAGTCTGAAATGAGGATGGGGACAAGCAGCCTTTAAAACTGAGTACAGAATGAACATTTCTATTTATATATCATATATTACTGCTAGTTTACATTGCATTGCCTTTTCATTTTCATGTGATATCATAGTGTAAAATACTCTTGTGGGACAATGCACTTTAGAAGTCTACATATTTGTTTTCAGTATCATAGATGGAATGCTACATGTTCTTTGAAGAGGGAATAATTCTAAATCATAGGCTTTTAGATTATGTTAAAGTGAGCCTCTTTCAAACAAATTCAAAGTCCTTTAGTCTTTCCTAGATATAATGAAATAATTTGGGCTCCCCATTCAAATCATTCTCTCTCCTCGGATAGAAACACTTGAAATTGCAAATATTTTGCGTACTACAATGCCATTTTACTACTGATATACACTCAATTACACACATTCAAAGACTATTATAAACCTACACTTAAGCCTGATGTCATGTAAGATGTTAACTGATACTGGCTTAGGCCTCTATAGGGAGGCTGGGCTTATTAATGGACTTATTAATCATGAATCATCAATTTCTAAGTGATACAACTCTGGCCCTAGGAGTATAGATCACCGGCAAATCTAAAACATTAAGGAATCAAATAAAAGTAAAGACTTCAGTCAAAATGTAGGCAGATGAAGGCTTTGTGAAAAACTAGACAGACCATTCAGAATCCTTTTCTAGGAACTGTTTACATAACTGTAATGTGGTAGCCTTTATTGTTCATTTTTCTGGTGCTATATAAATATGGAGTATATGTTATTAATTGTTCATGATAATGTTAGAAATATGACTAAACCTTGTAATAGGTAAGCCAAATGGTGTCTGTAAACAGCTGTACATGTGTGCACAATATACATCAAGATAGCTGAAAGAATCATTTTTTGGTATTTGTATCAATACACTCAACATTGCTTTGCTATGCTCATCTTACTGCACCTACAGATCTGTGTGTGACAATTTTAATAATTTTTGTCACTCAGTTAACTCATGAAAAAGGTATGAATTGAACAAATAAATGTCTAAATTTTAATAAACACTGATTATCAAAATATTATTTTCCATTTCACTGTTTCTTTTGTTAATAACTAAAAACAAAGTGCTGATAAGCTTAATAAAATATACACTTCTGAAGAAGTGCACAGTCCTGTTATTTTAAAGGTAGCATTTCTGTAAATTAAAGACTGCAAAATTCAAGGATTTATACTATCCTTAAAATCAAAGGACATTTCCTCTGAATGCTTAAACTGTCATTCAGTTGAGTGGTGGGTAAATTTTAGTTTAATTTGACATTTTGTATGTGTTTTGATGTCTGCAGAATGCAGCTGTATTTTATAATTTCCCGTTACCTTCTCTCACAGTACCTAGAAAGACTTTCGCAGAATGAATGAAATGGTTGCCACTTCTGTGTAGTTTTTTTCCATTATTTTTTTCTCCCCTGGAGTCATCTTGATAGCTGTCCAAGTGCCCCACTTTCCATTCTGGGTCTGCCAGCCACTCCAATCATCTCCTAGACTATTACCAAAATTGATGTCAGGGCCAGTATGGGTCATAAGGGCATCCTGGGAAGGGTCTTTGCTGCCCTACCATCAGCTGGGGGGATTCTACTTTAATCCTACCCCATTTCTCCCTGATGGTGTGTTGTGGCTGGCCTCAGGTGATGTGCAACAGGCAGACATCACTGCCCCACCTCCACACTTTTGCATGGCACTGCCAACAGCAAGCTGCCCTACTACCCCTTTAGCACAGCACATTGTAATTGACTTCCTGGCTTTGTTAGAAATCTCCCATTACTCTGCATGCCCCTCATATCACCCCCAGATGGGCATGCCCATCCTCCTTGCCACTTCATCAGTTGCCTTAGAGAAGCTAATCAAACCTAGGTCAACTGAGTGGTAAACAGGCCTTTATCCCTTTCTGCTACCAAAGTGGTTCATGTCTGTGTGATTTGATAGGTTGCCAGTGTGCATCAAGAGGACAGGTTGGGGACATTGTATAACCTACCACAGTAAGCCAACCATTTGGTGAGAGAAACAAACAAAAACTTTCATGGCAGTGTAATAATCAGGCATGGCACTGTGTATGGAATAGTATAGCTCTCCAAAAAAGTATCTGACCAGTTGCACATACTCTGTATCTTCCAGAACAAAAGTGCAGTTTGTCCAATTCTGATTATCTTAAACATAGGCAAGACAAAGGGGATGTCTGTACTTTTCACCCAATTATGTATATGCAGCTCTTCCAAGGATACTGTCATAATTTAAGGGTGAGATAGAGAGGAGAAGCCCTGCTTAACACACACAGGGAAGCCAAATTGCATTTGTTCCCAACTGGCATGATATGTATGCATATGTAAAGTGCAGGAGCTGTATATGGTCTCTTAATGGTTGAGTAATTGTATGCACTATGTCTGGTTTCATTGTTAGCATCATTAACAACTAAATTTGGTAAATATGATTTTTGTCAAATTATTTTAAATCTACTGTATGAGACCAATTTTTCAGTAAAATGATTTTGTTGACTTATTTAACTAGAAGTAACTTGGGTAATATCAGAAACAGGCTTCATTTGACATTTAACTGCAGGCATTTACAATTAAAAAGACTTAAGCATTGATTCCATGGCACCACTATACTTACCAAATTACATTTTAAGGGCACCTTTATTTATTGGTCATTGTCCATTCACTTCACCATAACATCACACTGTGTAAACCAGTTACTTCATACTCCTAGCTTTTGGTGTCTGCATTCAGTAAATGAAAGAAAATCCTTTTCACTTCATGCCTGTATGCTAACTGTAGAGTACCAGGTATAAACAGATTTCTGTAATAAACTGCCTGCGAGTAGAAAGCCAGCTAGACTCAGCTTTGCTACTCTACTCCCTCAGTTTTCACACACCCCACCTTACTCTACATCATAGCTACACTCATCACCCATAATACCCAACCCCTATAACTCCACAAACAACTTTACTACTATTATAAAATCATTCCTGTTTATATTCACCTATTTCAAACTTCAGTTTAACATTTAGCATCATTCCTAACCACCTTCCTCCCTCCACTACTACCTTGAAAAATATCCTCTACTACTTAGACCCCTCTCCAATAGTACCTCTAAGACAAAAACAAAATAGATAGCTCCCTTTTACCCAACACCCTGCCAACTTTCTCTAACTCAAAAATCCTACTAACCATGCTAAAACAAAAATACATATAAGACAATCGCAATCATGGGTGTATATGTGTGCATGTGTGTGTGTGTGTGTGTGTGTGTGTGTGTGTGTGTGTGTGTGTGTGTGTGTGTGTGTGTGTGTGTGTGTGTGTGTGTGTGTGTGTGTGTGTGTGTGTGTGTGTGTGTGGTGTGTATATATATATATATATATATATATATATATATATATATATATATATATATATATTATATATATATATATATATATATATATATGTATACACACACACACACACACACACACACACACACACTCACACACACACACACACACTCACACACTCACACACACACACACACACTCTACAGATAAGAATACTAAAACACTGGAAGATATTCTCTGCTGGGTTTCCTCAAAAATCCCTCATTAAATCATAATATTGGGTGATCCTAATATAGATTGTCAAAATATAAAATATAAAATTCCAACCAATAATATACATCTGTAGAAGTTTACCCAACATAAATCCACACCAAGTAGATAAAATAAAGCCACATCCAGACAATCAACCCACAACTATATCCTGTAATCATCTCTAAATAAAATATCCCATGAAATTCTGTCAGACAGGCTAAAGGATCACTTACCAATCTTAAAGCAGTAAATAAAGCCCCACAAGACATCATTACAGCTTGGTAAGAACTTACTACTTTGCATGAAGACACTTAACTCACTACATCACCTTAACTGGGAGTCAAAAAAGACTCTCCCCACAGATGTTGATATCTTTCAGAGTTCAATAAAATCTTCTAAGGTGTTCAAAACATACTAGCTCCATTCAGAATAGAGACAGCAAAAAACAACCCTGCCCCATAACTATCCTTATCAACACAACATCTCGTATAAAAGACATCCCTGCCCCATGGCTATCATTAGCAACACAACAACTTATATCAAAGACAACCCTGCCCCATGGCTATCCTTAGCAACTAAACGACTCAAATCAAAGCTAACCCTGCCCCATGACTATCTTTAGCAACACAACAGCTCAAATCAAAGCCAACCCTGCCCCATGGCTATCCTTAGAAACATAACTTGTATCAAAGCCAATCCTGCCCCATTGCTATCCTTAGCAACACAACTCATATCAAAGCCAACCATGCCCCATGGCTATCCTTGGCAACACAACAACTCATATGAAAGCCAACCCTGCCTCCTGGCTATCCTTCGCAACACAATAACTCATATCAAAGCCAACCCTGCCCCATAGCTATCCTTGGCAACTAAACAACTCGTATCAAAGCCAACCCTGCCCCATGGCTATCCTTAGCAACTAAACAACTCATGAAACAAAGATAAAAAGCTTGGAAGGTCTGGACAAAAAAAAAATGTCTCCTACTTTACTAGCATATAGACAATGAAGAAACCCATAAAACAATGTATTACTAAAGATAAGAAAACCTATTACTCAACCAATCAAAACACAAACAAGAAAAATCCAAAACTGTTCTGCGCCTCTGTAAATAAACTGTTTAGTCCAAGACTTACTACACAGCCAACAACAAACCAACAGAAACAAAAGGATACCATAGCCGATTTATTCAATATCCACTTTATATAGACAGTGCAGTCATTAACTGAACAGACAAATAATCAAGCTTGTGATGTCCTTAGTCAAATAACATCCAATGTTTCTCATTCCAACCAACTCCCACAGATACCATCAAAGCATACCTAAAAAAATTAAAGCTTACTACAGCTGCCCCTAATGATATACCTTGCAAATATCTTAAAATAGCAGCTAAGGCTATTGTATATCCAGTCTCAGGTCTGATAAAACTGATCCATATCTGAAAATAAAGTCTCCCCATTATGGAATAAATCATTCATTATTCCAATGCACAAGAGAGGAATAAATACAGATTTTTCAAACTATTGGCCAATTTCTATTTTATCTCCCCTATCAAAAATATTAGAAAAATGTATACATACATACATGGCTTCTCAGCTAACTAATAGATAACAAACTTCTGTTTTAAACCCAGCATGGCTTCAGTCCTCATCACAGTACAGCTACTTCTTTGCTGAATTTTTAATACTGTCAACATCCATAAAAATGCTGGAAGCCTAGTCTTCATTGTTTTCTTAGACCCAGCTTTTGATACTGTCTCCCACCAGAAACTCTTACAAACTCTTACCCTTAAGGCTCACTAATTGTTCACTGCAATGGTTCCAAAGCTACCTGTCAAACAGAACACACACAGTGAAATGGAAAAATGAATTCTCCACCTTTTTGACAATAACTATTGGAGTCCCACAAGGCTCTATACTAAGCTCCATACTTTCCAACATATTCATCAATGGCTGCTACGCTACTACAAAAAATGTAACCCTAGTTCAATTTACTATTGACTCTACCCTAATCTATTCTGCCAGAACTCTCTCTAAACTCCAAGAGCTTACACAACAATCCTCATCAATTGAAACATCTCTAAATAATTCATAACTACTTCTAAACCTTAGAAAAAACAAATTACTTTTCTTAACTCCAAAACACATCTCTACCAAAACAAAACTATTATCATCTCTGCCAACATCACCATGATAGAACTAGTAAACCACACATAATTATTGGGTAACATCAGACATAACCAGTTGAAATTCAACCAGCATGTATCATATGTGGTTACAAAATCAGCAAAAACTAGGTACATTATAAGTACATTATAGTATAAACCTACCTCAGTGACATAGCCAGAAGACATACAGCCTCTGTTTTCTTACTGCCGTATTTTCTCTGTGCTGCCCCAGTCTTCACTAACCTTCAAGTGCAGTAAACTATAACACTAGAGAACACCACTGGCTAGCAACTAGAGAATTAAACTAGTTAGAACTATCACATCACCAACTCTTTCTCAACTAACTACAATATATACACTTCTCTATGAGCCAGAAAATGTCCTAGCCTTTAACAACTTAACACTACACCCCATTAGAATTTAATGCTTTAGGGAAAAATTACTAATTGCTATAACTCAATCATCTAATACTACAGGTGATGCTTTACATTCCAATAGTCTAGCTAAACTGTGGAACCACTGAAATCCATTGAAAATGTAAGCTCATTTAAAACGTAACTAAAACTCTACCTATCTCCAGGAAAAATGCCACTATAATCTTCAGCTTGCCATATCATCAAACCATTTCTCTTCATTCAGAGTCCTATGCCCCACAACCAGCATTCGCCGATATGGATTCGTTTTACAAGCATCCCGGAGCCATATACATAGTTTTGTGACACTGATCGCCACACCACTCTGATCGAACCTACGTAATACTCTGCCTCTTACCATCAACATTAACATTTTCTGCAATATCATGTTCCTTCCCTCACTTTCATTTTATTGAATTTCTAAGCAATTAATCACAAGATCTATTATTTGTTTGACACACTCACTGATACACCACTTTGAATGCTCAATGCTCAACTACTATTAACTGCATACAAATCTTTGTTACAGATATAGTTGTCTGTTTCACGTGAATGCAATTTAATTCGTAAATGTGTGCAGTTGCTCATGTGTATCACTTAATGTCTGTTCAAGCAACTATTGAATGTCTCTTTAAAAATGTTTGCAATATTGTCTGCTTTAAAGGGCTTTTTGACTAAACTCAGTTGGACAAACCCACTAAATAAAAAACAAAATAAATAAAATAAAATAAAAAATTATGAATCTATTTATTCATTTATTCACTCATTCCTTTTGTTTATCAGGAAGATACAACTGAGAAAAAGATTATTTTCAATGGAGACTTGAGGAGAAAAGTTTCAACATTATAAGGTTAAAGAGCAGATGTAAAATAAACTGTGTCAAATATATGCAATAAATACAATGGCTATATAATATAAGAGATATGACTAGTAGACAGGGGGATAGGAATATGGAGATATGTTGAGAGGAGGAATTAGATTGGTAATTAGGTGATAAAAATTGCATTATAATGAGTTACATTGATAAAGGGAACTTTGACCTTACTTCTTTCCTGTATTCTACAGAAAGGCTTAGAACTTATGTGTGGCAGAGTCACTTAAAACTCTCTAATAAAGACACAGATCAACAACGTCAGAAATCAATTAACAAGTTAGATTACAAAGACGGCTGAAAGAGAACTAAGGGAAATGATGCAATCACAATTAATTAAATCAATTTCTGAGTAAAGCAGACAATGCAAAAATATAACAGGAAGATTTTCATGTGAAGCTGACTGTATACCAACAAATTAAATCAAGTACATTGAAATGAAACTGTACATTTATGGACCATTTTGTTGAAATGGGATATCCACCCCAACACTAGCAGATGTTATGTTAATTAAGAGGTACAGAATCCCTAGGTAGGAATGTGGGACAGTTGCCTCTCAGTACAATTGGGGCTTCAACTACTGTGTTACTTAAACTCTATTTTTAATGAAGTAATCCCTCAATCAAGACAGGTAAATATTCCATATCGACAAAAACATATTAAGAATACGTAAAAAATATTTTATGTAAAATTATTTTTTGTGACATTGTATGTAAAATAGAATAGGATAGAATATGTAAAAGAAAACTGAAGGTTTAAATTTTAAAACAGAAAATATAACAACCATTATCACAGAAGTTAACATAGCAAAGACTTATATTGCACTTTTTAATACCAACATTTTTGTATTCTACCACTAAAAATACATTTATCCTTACTCCAGTACAGCAGAGAAATTTCAAAAGGTAACATATAACATAAAAAAAAAAACAATTTTATAAATACACACTCACACACACACACACACACACACACACACATATATATATATATATATATATATATATATATATATATATATATATATCGAGCTGTTATATAAAAAACAATAAAGGTAGGTGAAATAAATGAAAAAAGTGCCTTAAAAGTTCCACAGATGACTTTTGGTATTACAACAGTTTGTCTATGAAAGAGACCTACTATCAAGATGTACAGTATAAAAAACAGTATTACCACATACTTGACTTATCCGTTACAAAACCTGCATGAAAAGTACAAAATTACATTTTTTCCAGGGGCAGCTGCTTCTTCGTGAACCTTCACCCTATCTATACCATCTCTGAGATTTTACTATCTCACACTACAGGAAATACTATTTTTTTAAAAAAAAACACACTTTTTCTAGCTCTGAGGTAATGTGAACTCAAAGATGTTCTACACTTTCTATACACACACACACACACACACACACACACACACACACACACACACACACGGGTTTATGACAGAAGATCTAACATTCACAGCAGCAAATGTTGAAACACCAAACCTACATCACCGAAAACCTAGAAAGGTCAAACACTATGGACTGTCAATGTGCAGGATAACTGTACAGTAAGGATTAGAGTTTTACCCCTTTCTCCACTGTAGTATGATCTCAGAGCTTGATATAATTAGCAGGAGTATGGGGGTGCAAGATTCCACCCCCTGCAAAAAAAGAAACATTATGATCCTGGACTTGCTTTTGTCTTTCTGGGTTTTTGTTGATGTGGGTTCAGTGTTGCAACATTTGTTTTGAACATTCACTCTTCTGTCATGGACCATATATATATATATATATATATATATATATATATATATATATATATATACAAGTAAAAATGTAACTTAATTCCACAAAATATCTTAGAGAAATCAAGAGAACTGCTATTTTATTTGAACAATCTTAGCAGTGGCAAGAAAAGCCATAACCAAAAGATGGAAGAAGACTCTTCATTTTCAAGATTTCTTGCCATCACTAAGGGTAGTCATTGGTAAAGAATAATTTGTCAGGAAACAAAGAATATTTCTGAAGCCATTAATAGAGAACCCTTGGTTTAAAGTTATTTCATTAATACACTTTTATTTAGAAAATGATACCCTAGTTGACTGATCTTCTACAGGATTTTAAACTCTAATGATTTAAATCTCTTATTTTAAAATTTGTTTCATTTTAGTGATTTTTTATTATTTTATATTTCAGTCTTAATTCTTATATTCTGACATACTTTGTAGATATTGTAAACAATCCTTGTCATTCAATTTATTTGGAAAATTAGTATTAATATTTTTGTTTTTCTTTGTTGTTATTAAATATATATTGATATAAACTCAATAAAACATTTAAGGAAAATAACATCACATGGAGTGGTCATTTTTCTGCAAGACTGTTATACATGACGGATGATATGTGCATGATTGTATAAATCTGAAATTTAAGCATCAAATATCACTGAGCCATTCTGAGTAAGTCGGATTGAGAAACATGTACTTTTAGAGAAACATTTTTATTAAATATCAGTATAATATTTGTAGTTAATGTCTTACAGGATAACATGGTGTTGATATGCTGGAGTGCCCCACTCTCATTGTTGCACCTTACATGGATACCTGAATGAGCAGGTCATTTATCTACATTGATTCCAAGATCTAAAATAAAACCACAAGCTACCCAAAGCAGTTTCCCACCACTATCCAGATGATTGCATTCATTATAGCAGAACAGTTCTTACCTGTGTGTGATTGCTCATCTGTGGAACAAGTACTTGCTTGTTGATCATTCCACACTGTTTTTCCATCAGCTTTGCACTACTTTTGCAATCCATTCTACATCATGCTTTGTAATTATAGTACTATTTCCACAAGCTTCTTTGCACTTTTTGCATTTTGAAGTCTATCAATGTTTGGTATATTGAAGATCTTTCATTTATTTTACTGTTTAAGATGTACTGTGAGGGAGACTTTTTACTGCATTTTCTCTGATTAAAGGTTGAAGAAGGATGTATAATGAGAACTAATACCCACTATTAAGCAGAAGTGGATTCTTCTCAAACAAAGACCAACCAACAAAACCAGAGTTACAGAAACTAAAACATGAAACAATTACACACATGAAAAATCTGCTATGAACAGATTAAATAAATAAATTAATAAATAAAAACAGATCTATTGTGCATGTGTTTTTACAAGCTGGACAAGTCACCCTGCACCTGTCATGTTGAGGGGGGGGGGGCTTTGTCCAGTCCCCAGACATCCTCAGTAGGACAAAGGGGAGAAACTATAAACATTAAAAATGGTTTCTGCTCTCTGTCTGCAACACTGCACTGCAAAGGACAGTAAAATGTAAACAACTGTAATTATACCCCCGCACACACACACACACACACACACACACACACACACACACACACACACACACACACAAAAAGAGACATCTCCACCCACTTTACACGTAGCTCCTCAAAACCATGACATATGATACACAATGAATGCAAATTCTATGTAAAATATATACACGCACACAAATATACATATACAGAGAGAGTGAGAGAGACAACACTGATGATTTCAAGACTTTTTTTAAGATACAAAATTAATTAAGATAAAACAAAAGCAATAGCTGTAAAATATGTACACACACATGAATTGGTTCAGCAATACCTGTATTTATGGGGATAAAATGGTGGCTGGGGCAAAAAAGATAATTAGGAATAATATAGTGAATATAATGAAGATGAAGTAAATGCTGACTGAAGAAAAGAACTGAGGATGTACATCTGATACATGAATACTTTTGCTCAGTATTAGTGAAATCAATAATGGGGATTTAAGATATCAGAAGATGTGTCTACAAACAAACATTGGCCTACATGAATATGACAGGAGTCCTGTATCTTGTCTAACAAAGCTTTAAAAAGGATATGTGGGAAGAGACTAAGCAAAAGATAACACAAAAACTGAGACATTGGAAAGCTCTGTTTTATGATTATGGATCGCAAGATACAAGCAGTGAACATGCTGTTAGTCTCTTTAGTTTTATATACAGGTCAGTCATATTTTTAGCAACCAGAGAAGAAGTTGTGGATAACAATTAATAAAGAGTTGAAGGATTTTGTCTGGGAGGGGAAGAGGCCAAGTGGGATAAGTTGATCCTTCCAATAGAACAAGGGGTATTTCAGAAATACACAGTTAGGGCTCCTATACATAGCACAAGCTGAAAGCTATAATTCAAAGTGGAAAGGGATGGTGGAAAGCTCAAGAAACAAGAAGAGACTGGAACTGTGGATGAAGATTTTTAAGGGGAGTAACAATAACCACACAGAATATTATATTCATAAAGTAGCAGAAAGTATTTTAAGAATGAAGCAAACACAGGGAATAGAGAAGAGATAGATTATGCTGCTAGCTATGACTACAGTTAGGAGTACACAGAATAGGCAGGAGAGGTTGGAATTTACTTGAGAAAACTGGCAAAAAATCCAAGGTATTGGGAGCAAATAATTAGAGAGGGAAAGATAACTGAATGGGAAGAGGCCAAGAATTCATTTGGCCTGCAGGGTAGAGATTGTCTTTCCTATCAAGGATTGATATCAGAGTATAGGCAAAGAGAAAGACATAGGAGTATCCTAAGCAAAGACCAGCACTGTTAGAGTTTTTAGCAGAATCTAGAAGAGAAGCTGCTGCTAAAAAAAGGGATAATTAGTAGGGTACATACAATATTGTATGATAAATATAGGAATCAATCAGAGGGGGTTAGAATGGGTTGTGAAGACAGACTTGTTAAAAAAATTCAGAAAGAAACAATGGGTAATTTATATATGGCTCCCAAATATAAACCAAAGTCTAGAAGATTTAGTATCTTTGCTTGGAAGTGTTTCGATAGGTATTTTTATACCCCAA
Source organism: Protopterus annectens (assembly GCF_019279795.1). Classification (NCBI taxonomy): domain Eukaryota; kingdom Metazoa; phylum Chordata; order Ceratodontiformes; family Protopteridae; genus Protopterus; species Protopterus annectens. Next base: position 393,921,129 of record NC_056739.1, on the reverse strand, counting down.
GCAGACTCCAAAGACTTTTTCCTCAGGTAGATTGCAAATGTTGGAGGTGTGATGGGGAAGAAAGACATAATTGGAAACATACTTTTTGGGAGTATAATGAGCTGACAGACTTTAAAAATTCCCTGCAGACTACTGCAAAAGAAACACCAGGTGAGCAAATTGCTGTAACTAAGGAATGATTTTTTAAGCTATGATACAGAATCGGAATTGCCTAGACATAGTAAAGCCTTGCTGAGTTTAATTCTGGTGGTTGCCAAAAACAATTACTAAAAATGGAAATCAAACTCTAAACCAACTGTACTAAAAGTAGTGAATATAGTAACAGAGATAAAACAACTGGAAGTGGGATCTTTGGAAAAGGGTAGGAGAAAATTACATAGAAAAATGGAAATTGTGGGAACAATACATGCAGAATATTTTGGGAGGAGGAATGAGGCTTAAGAGAATGCAGGAACTGAATGAACTTTGTAATATCTGAAAATGTCTGGATATATTTATAAGTTATATATAACATTTGCAACTGAAAATATGTCAATCTGGTTTGTTTTCATTTATATAAATGAATGAATGTCTATGCCATAAGTGATAGTTTATTAAAAAAAGTTTCTTGTTTAAAAAAGGACATGGGAGAGCTAACAATGTTTCTTGTTTAAAATATGATATGGGAGAGCTAACAATCAGAACTGAAATATTCAAAACAAAAGAATTTAACACAACGTAGGAATTTTGTAGAAATGCTCTGGCAATTTTTTCTAATAGTGGTTTAAGGATTGGTGAGCATGTACAAAACTGCTAATATAGAAACAACAGGTCTTAGTGTAAATCAAATATATAAATCAAAAATTCAAAATCACTGTGATTCTCATGTGAGTTAGAATCAAATTTTATGGAAAATGAATATCCACTGAGTAAGAAAAAAACATCAGGGTACAGAAAAAAAATACTACTTAAAGCTGAAGCAGGAAAGTTAGCTTGTTCATATCTACACTCTCCAAGGCCAAAAACACAGCCTCAATGGGACCAGATAACATCCCAGGCTGCTTACTTAGCAATCTAAAAGAAGACCTAGCAGAACCACTTGGCTCTCTCTTTAACTATAGCCTGAGAACTAGCTTTGTTCCACCAGAGTGCAGGACAGCAACAGTAATCCCCTTGCACAAAGGGGGCCCATAAACCAACACTGGGAACTATAAACCCATAAGTATAACAAGGCTCATTTGCAAGGCCATGTAAAGAATCATCATGGACCTAATGAACAAGGACATAGGTGACCTTCAAATCTCGACACAACCCAATTTGGCTTCATTAAGGAAAGATCATGTTTGTTAAACCTGGTAGAATTTTTTGAGAATGTCACCAGGCCCTGGATGAGGGTAAGACAGTGCATACCACCTATCTTGACCTAGCCAAGGCTTTTGACACAATCCCCCACTCTGGTATCATCATGAAACTCTCCCAGCTGGGGATTAAATCTTACATCACTAGATGGGTAGCCAATTGGCTCACTGACAGAATACACACTGTCAAAGTCAGGGACTCCACCTCTACCAGCAGACTAGCCACCAGTGGTGTAGCACAAGGATCTGTGCTGTTCTGTTTGGAATATATTTCTCAGAAGTTCAGGCTAAAGTAGACAGCCTGTGGCTTACCAAGTTCACTGATGATTGCAAATTGGTTGCAGTCATTGAGTCCCCAGTGATGTTAACATATTGCAGACGACTGGTGCCAAATCTATGGAATAAAACTAAATGAAAAAAAATGCATTATACCATGACCCCCCCATTAATATTCCAAAACGTGCACGCTGATTGGCCAGCATGCACATTGTAAATCGACTTATACTAATGGAAAAAGGTCTGGTCACCCGGACTTTTTCCATTAGTATAAGTCTTTTTTAAAACACTGTCTCACTATGTTAAAGGAGTTTAACATAGCGACACAGGTTTAAAAAAAGCAACAGAGATTTCCGTTGCTTTTTTTAAAGCTGTCTCGCTATGTTAAACTCCTTTAACATAGTGACACAGTGTGTAAAAAGCAACAGAGATCTTGCTTTCTCCATTGCTTTTTTTTTTTAAACCTGTCTCGCTATGTTAAATGGGTTTAACATAGCGAGATAGCTTTAAAATAAGCAACGGAGATCTCCGTTGCTTATTTTAAAGCTGTCTCGCTATGTTAAACCCATTTAACATAGCGAGACAGTTTTGAAAAAAGCAATGGAGAAAAATGGGTTTAACATAGCAAAACAGTTTGTAAAAAGCAATGGAGATCTTGCTTTCTCCATTGCTTTTTTTCAAAACTGTCTCGCTATGTTAAATGGGTTTAACATAGCGAGACAGCTTTAAAATAAGCAATGGAGATCTCCGTTGCTTATTTTAAAGCTGTCTCGCTATGTTAAACCCATTTAACATAGCGAAACAGTAAAAAGCAATGGAGATCTTGCTTTCTCCGTTGCTTTTGCCCACAGCTCTGATGTACTGCATAGGCATACGCATGAGCAGTACATCAGAACTGCCGCGGAATACCAGACAGCTGCGGAAGGGCAGCAAGGAGGCATTATACAATGCCATTATTTAAGAAAAGTAATTATTTTTTTCTTAAATAATGTCATTGTATAATAGCAATAACCCACTTCTGGGTGTGGGTAATGCTGGATTTACCCACGGTTGGCTTCGCTGTCGGGACCAAACCACGCCAACCGTGGGTAAATCCAGCATTACCCACACCCAGGCGTGGGTTATTGCTATATTGTTATCCCCTTTGACAAAGAGGAATTCCCTGCTAATTACAGTATTAACAGCATCTCCCTAAGCTCAAACCCAGTGGTGCATGACTTGGAAACATAGGTTGACAGCAATCTAAACTTTGAACACCATGTTTCCACAGTGGTAAGGAAAGCCTTCTTCATTGCACATCTCATAAGTAAGGGCATCACATCCAGGACTAAGAACATTATAACTCCACTGTACTAGACCCCTTTAGACTACTAACAGAGTATGATGTCCCCTTTTGCATGTACCTTAACAGACACATGCAGCAGCTGGCGAGATCACAGAGGTTTCTCATCAGGAAAATTTAAGGCGTCCAAACCTTGACTTACATGGATAGACTGAAAGCTCTGTCACTGTACTCTATTTCTTATAGGCTGATGAAAGGTGACTTGTGCCCAGCCTACAGGGCAGTCTCTGACCCCGCCCTAATGGAAATGCTGTACCTCCGCAAATCAGATGAGATAAGAGTCACTCACTTCAGGGATGTTAAGCTAGCCTGTGACATTAACAGAAGAGGATGGAGAGACCGATATGTCTCCCAGAGACTGTCACATCCCTGGAATAGACTCCCAATTCACGTAGAGCAGAGCTCCTCACTGACTCTATTCAAGCCCAACCTGGACAATTGGATTTGAGACTGCAAATTCACCCCAGGGATGGCACCCATGTCCCTCATGGATAGTGATAGTCAGTGCTGAATATAGACTAGCTCTGCAAATAACACCCATCTAACCATGCTCACTCAGGAGATATCATGGCTAAGCCTGTAAGGGTAACTTGGGTATAACTTGGCTAGGCTTGTAATGGCTCTAGGGCCATTAGCCTAGTAACCTCCTATGAACCTATGGAAAGCAAAGTTCCAAACAGAAAAGGATAGCCTACTTAGGAAGAGATATAAAACTCTTCCTTGGTGCATGGGGCAAAAAAAAAAACAAATAAAAATGAGGAAGGATATAATGAAGATTAATAAATGATAATAGCATGGCAGGCCTTAGGCATAGGCCAACTAGGCGGCCGCCTAGGGCACCGCTCTAGTAGGGGCACTTTTCCAGCATTTATTTGGTGTAAGTAGACTAGGATGGGGGCACAAGATGGTGTGGTGGGGGCGCTGTGGAGCCCTTTTGCCTAGGGCACCAGTTGACCTAAGGCCGCTCCTGGATAATAGAAGACAAGAACGGTGAGGATCTACATCTGATACATGAATACTTCAGCTCAGTATTAATGAAATCAAAAAAGGAGAGTTAAGATATCAAAAGATGTGTCTGCAAACAAACATTGGGCTACATGAATATAACAGGAGTCCTCTACCCTGTCTAACGAAGCTTTAAAATGGAGACAGTATTTTAAATGCCCTTTTCCTGGCTAACTTATAAAATACACTTTCAGGGCTACCAAGTGAAATAGTCTTTTACAGGATTAAGTATTCAGCTTTCCAAGCCATTCCTTACCTCACTAACCCAAAACTTTAAATGGGTTTTTCATTTGGCCCAATGAGGTGGTTCAGAAAAAGGACACCTATGGTCAAATTAGAGTAGACCAATACTAACCTCTAAATCATCTCTTCCAGGGATACCCAAGGTGCAGTACTTGATTTCTTATTAATTTCCTTGTTTGATAATTACATTGTACCAGACTATAGCAAACAAAATGTACATCTTTACATTCACAAGTTATTAATCGGAAAAAAAATGCTCACTGTGCATCTAAAATTGCAGTCAGACTTTCTCAAAATGTTTTCCAATGGTGCAGTAATCCTCCCTCTTAAAATGTTTTCAAAAGGATACACATGCAAAATTTAGGTTCAACACATTAGCAGACACTACGCAATATCATGCTATCATTCTCTTGAATGCAAGATGACTAAGCATATCTTCCAGAGGAAATGTACTACTAGCCGTGCTAGAGTTTAACCCTTTTAAAGCTAATACAGGCAAGATAAACTATACCGTGTTCTCTTCCATTTTCACTCTTCCTGCATGACCTTCCTTGGGTCACACGCCAACCGTTTGCTCTACAATGATACCCAAAGTAGAAGGAACTGCACACAATGGAGGACAAATAGGTTTCCACACCACTCTTTAATGAACAATCGAATTGAGCGCTTTCGTCCCTGACAAACCGGGGACTTCATCAGAATTCAAGCAGTTCCTTCTACTTTGGGTTTCAGTGTTTTTCTTGCGGACTGCACTTGTGCAACTATTCATTTGGTTATTGCTCTACAGTGATGATATTCTGCTTCTTAAAGGTAGTAGGTTTGGGTTTTGCTTATATAAATAAATTTACACTGATTTTATTTCCATTTAGAATTGCCTTCTAAAAATAACCTGACTGTCAATATTGTGAAAAGTTCTTGGATGTTATATGATACCCACCAAAATCTTTAGCAACCTCAGAATTTTCTCATAACAGATCCTGTCACTGTCCCTCTCCACTGTATCACAAAGCAGAGACACTAAGGTATGCTATTCAACAATGTGACTTTCATAACCATCTTGAATCCTGAATCTATAAAGTTTTAGCTCAGACTTAAACATTCCTGTAGGATTTCTCATATTTTCACTGTTGAAGCCCATACCCTATAGCCATTAACGTACTTTTCCCTAGACTTGAACATGGATTCCCCATAATTTACCTGGGATCCTTCATCACCACCACACTTCGCTCAAAGAATCTGAAAAACAAATACTTAGATTCATTCACTTCTCCAGTAAATTTGATTATCGTTGCTTCACTCTAAGTAAAGAAAACTAGTTTCCAGTGGATGACAGAAACAAAGCCTTGCTCAGCATAATCAAACTTCTTAATCAAAGATGCTGTCCTCCTCTACTTAATAAACTGCACATCAAAAACTCCACACATTCAATGTGATATTTGCACAATTCCAGTTTGCTTCACTCAAGACTTTCTTTCACACTTCCCACCTGTGAAGGATCTTTTTTCCAAGCTTGACCCTGCCTGTCTGCTGGAATTCAGTATGGGAAGACAAAGCAAATTGGTAATCTTAAATATCTTTCAAGAAGTCTGTCCTTTTTTACTTACTTAATGAAAACAAATGTAATTGCTTCAGTGACATTGGCTAATATCTATTATTTATCTCCCCTTTTCTGTTCCATATACCTCATTCATATCTACTTTCATTCTCTTCAATATCTATTTACTTGTAAAGAACATATACAACAAGAGAGGGTGCTATGAGTAGATGGAAGGGAGGGGGTCAATTAGAAAATATTTTTTTTCCACATTTCATGTTTCAGATGCATTATACTGTAGTTGACACATACTGCATTGCCATGCTTTTTCTCTGCATAATAATGTATAATAAGTAGAATTAGTTCAAAGTATATACATTAGCCTATGCTAGTGAATGCTTCTCTCAGGCATGCTGGCTCTAGTCAAGTTATTCTCCTTTTGTTATTTGTATTCCATTTCTGCCATCTGTAGGAAGTAAAACATTTTTTGTATTCTAGTTGATCAATTTTGCCATCTATATTCTGTAACTTTTTAAGCACCTTTATTGAATTATTATGTACGACATATGCAAACGTATGTTTATATAAAAGAAAACAAACCATATTAGCATGTTCATGTTTACAAGCATTATACAGCACATATATTCATCTGTACAATATAATCAATCCAACATTACATATGTTGGTTAATTCTTGCATTCCTTTAAATCTCACTCAACCTCCAAAACATTTTCAGCATGTATTGTTCCCACAATTTCTACTTTTTTCTATGTAATTTGCTCCTAACATTTTTTTAAAGATCCCACTTCCAATTCTTTTATCTCTGTTATAATATTCACTACTTCATATATGCTTGATTTAGACTTAGATTTTCATATTCTAGTAATTGCTTTTTTGGCAGCCACCAGAATATAACTTAACAAGGCCTTACTATGCCTAGGCAATTCAGATCCAGTATCCCAGCTTAAAAAAATAATTTCTATAGTTACACCCATTTGCTCACCCAGTATTTCTGACAGAGTACTCTGCAGAATTTTTTTTAAGTCTGTCAATTCATAACACTCCCAAAATATATATTCCCAGTTATCTCTTTCTTTCTCGTCACACCACCACCATATGTCATCTATCTGGGGAAAAATTCTTTGGAGTCTGCGTGGGGTATAAAATACCTATGCAAATGCTTCCAAGCAAAAATTCTAAATCTTCTAGACTTTGCTGCATATTTGGGAGACATACGTATATCTTCCCACTGTTTCACTGTGAACTGCTTAACTGCCATAACAGAGTTCTTTAAAAAACATGCTCCTATATACTTAATTTTATCATGTCCCTAAAAATATTGGTATTCCTGCTGTAACTCTTGTTTCATCTTCATTATTTTTTTATCCCCGTCTCAGAATGTTCCACAATACCAAGATGTCCTTTTCTAGTTTTGTCAGGTACAAAACATCATCTGCAGATAAAGCCAGCTTTTCCTTATTACCATGCCTATTATATCTTTGAATTTCTGAGTCCCTTATTTTGTCTGCTAATGGTTCTAAATATAACGCAAATAGCAAACAGGAAAGAGGACACCCCTACCTGGTTCCTCTCTTTGGACCCAACTTATCAGAGAGGAACCCTCCCACTTTGATTTTTGCCTCTGATCCCTCTTGTATCTTCCTAAGTAACCTTATTATTGCTCCAGGGAATGGAAATGCTTCCATTGCCCTACTCATAAAATCCCAGCTTACTCTGTCAAATGTTTTCTCTGTACCAATACCCACCAACAGTGGTATTTTCTTCCATTCTGATTCCCTCTGGATCATCATTCACTTAGCCCAATTTCTTTTATTAACCCCTCCAGTCTCAATTTGCCCCTCCTTCTTCTCCAACCATTTTCTACTAACTCTATAATATTTATTTTTTTTAGTCATTCAGCCCTCTAACCTGTATTATTCCTCTTTCTCATACTCTCTTTATGCCCTCTTTCTCATTCTCTGCAAGAATGAATACAAAGAATATAATTTTCAGATATCCCTACATCCATATATTGTATAATTCTCTGTACATTCTTGTATATATTTCTATTGTTGTATATTATTGTCTCATTATGTTGCAAGTTTTAAATTATATTAGTCAACTGTTACAAGCAGAGGAGCTTTTCCCCCGGGCCTTGACCGAGAAAGGGCTTTGTTTCCAGTTGGACTCTCTTGGTAAATCATTGTCATCATTATCAGCTCTCTTTTTTCCGATTTTTTTCTACATGAGGTTGGGTTATCATGTTAACTGTCGCCAACTATCTCAATTCAGTGCCACACTCCTGCCTTCTTCAACAATCATGCTCGACTGTCACAGATCTTCTTTCACACAATCCATCCACCTCTTTGCTAGATGTCCTTGCTTCCTCTTACCTTCTTCCTGTCTGTCCCAAATCTTCCTCACCAGATTATCTTGTGCTTTTCTACACGTGCCCAAACATCATAACCTGTTCTCTTTGATCTTTTCTGCAATTGGAGCTACTTTCGCTTCTGCTCTTATGTCCTCATTTCTTCATCTGTCCCACAGTGTGCATCCTACCACCTGTCTCAGGCATTTCATTTCCATCCGTTTAGCTTCATCTGCTCTACCCTTACTACCCAGATTTTTGTACCACACTGGGATACGCCTTTCTCTCCACACTGCTATTAGTACCCTCAGGAGCCATTTCTCCCCTATCTCACCCAGCATCTTTATCATATCTGCTGTAACTCATCTGAGCCTGTTGCTTTCCCTGACTTTATCTTCCTTAGTGCTGTTCTTACTTCTTCTAAGGTGGGCTCCTCTTCTTCTCTCATTGTAGGCTGTTTCTGGGGCAGTACAGTTTCTGTGGAGTTTTCATCACTCAGAAGCTGCTGGAAATACTACTTTCATCTGCCTTTGATGTCCTGTGGACTGGTGAGCAGGTTGTTGCTGACATCCCTTATGAAGGATATCTGACTATCTTCTTTATCTTTCTGTCTTTGCCTTGCAACCTGATATAGTTTCTTTGTGTCCCTTACTGAGTCAATTTCCAGAGATTGGTATAGTGCCTCCGATGCCCTATTCTTTGCTATGGCAACTTCTTTCTTAGCTTCTTTGTTAGCCAATCAGTAGGCCTTCCTAGCCTGGTCAGTCTTTTCTATCTCCCACATCTTCCTGCACTCCTTCTTTCTTTTGATGACTTCCTGGACTTCTGCATTCCACCACCAGCTTTTCTTATGTACCTTATTGCCATACCTGGCTCGCCACATATCTTTTCTGTAGTCCTAACACATGCTGTTTTTAGGCACTGCCACTCTTCTTCAACTCCACCTATTTCCTCCTCTTCTTGGGGTGCTACAGCCCTGAGTAATTCCTTGAACTGCTGTACTTTCTCTCCAGTCAACATCCAGGTCTTCAGCCTGGTCTCTGTTGACCTTAGAGCCTTCTCCAACCACTGCTTGCAGCTGATTGTGACAACTAATTGTTTATGCTGTGGGCCAACTGTTTCAGTGGGGATGACTTTGCAATCATGGATTCTACCTCAGTGCCTTTTCCTTACTAGGAGGAAGTCTACCTGAGTTGCATGTTGGCTACTCTTGTATGTGATCTTGTGACTGTCTCTCTTTCTGAACTATGTGTTGGCTACTATCAAGCCATTTGCCAGACAGAAGTCTAGAATGGTTTCTCCTTCTTTATTCCTGTTGCCCCACCCATGTGGACCCAGGCAGTCCTCATATCCTGTTCTGTTTGTCCCAATATGTGCATTCAAGTCACCCATTATCAACACCAATTTATGTTGTCCTGCTTTGTCTAGTAGGTCCTGCAACTGCTGTCTGAATGCACTCTTTTCCTCACTATCACAACCCTACTGTGAGGCATAAGCTGAGATAATGAATACTGCCCGGTCATTACACTGGAGTCTGATTGCCATGAGCCTGTCCTTAATTCTGATTATATGCCTCACTTCCTTCTGAATCCTCTCTCTCACCACAATTCTAGCCTGTCCCCTACCTGAGTAGTAGAATTCAGTAAACAAATGTAAAATAAAATGAATAAATTAAATGTTTGCCTCCCTTCGGCAAAATCACAAAGATCCATATCTGTCTGTTTTGGCATCAGCTTTGCCATTTTAGCCATTGCAAACATACACACTTTATAATCATGGTTTAAAATTGAAATGGGCCTATATGAAGCAGGATCTGATTGGTCATTACAGTCTTTATCTTTTACAGCCACCACAGCTTTTTATAGGATGTTGGTGAGCCCCCCCCCCCATTTAAAATACTTTTAACCAAAAACTTCCAGATCTTTGTCGCTTTCTTCCCTCCTAACTTTCAAATTTCCACCTGAGTACCATATATTCACTGTTTTTATATCATCTCCTTCTATCTTAACAGTTAATTGTTGAGCCTCATCTACCTCTAACCTTGGCATATTTAAGTCTTCAATAAATATTTCCATTTGTGCTTTTTCTTGATTTCCACGTTTCTCTGCTTTATACAAATTTTCATTATATTTATGAAATATCTCCAATACCTATACTGGATCTCTGTTTATTTTTCTTGTTATAGGCTTCCTAACATTTCGAAACAACCCTTTCAACTTTCTGTTGCCTAAGTTGTTTAGCAGCAATCTTTCTAAACTCATGCATATTATCGAGGTACTCCTTTATTTTCTCCATAACACTACAGTTTTGATGTTTCTTTGTCTGTCGTCTGTGAGATTCCCCTTATTCTACAATACTTTAACCATTGTCAGTCCCTCTAAATATTTTTTGTTACTTATTAACCATCTCTTTCTTTTATTTCTACCCTATTATTAAACTCCACTTTCATTTTATCCAACTCACTGATTGTAACTTGTGAAAAATTTTCTCTCTTCCCTAATAATTTCCAAGTAATTTCTAATACCCATTCCTTAAATTCCTCTCATTTTAACAGATAGGTGGAAAAGCACCAATGTCTCATTTTTACTTCATTACCCTTCTTTTTTATGTTAGTTATTGGTGGTGCATGATTGAAATAAGTACTGGATGTGTGTCAAAGCTCTCAATTAAACGTGCATGTTCTTATGAAATATAATTTCTGATTAGTTTAGCCCAGTTATTATACCTTGGGGAAAAATATGTAAATTCAGAGTTTTTATTACTGAATTTACATCTTCCACACCAAATATTTTCATATTTTTTCAGAAATCTAACATTTTTTATATTTTCCTTTCTAGTCCCACCAGATACACCCTCGCTGTTGCAAATCAAATTCTAGTCCACACCTATAAGTAATATTCCCTGCTGAAAGATGACTTCCTCCCAAAATTATTTTAAGGTCTGTAATAGCAGTTTTATTTGGAATATAAATACATGCCAGTGTAATCATCCTCCTTTGCCAGACCACAAATCTACCAATATATTTTTTGTCTTCATCTCTGTCGGAACTCTTTTAGCAATTAGTATAAGTACTCTTCTTTTCCTTTGTCCCTAATACTCTTTTGAATATTCATCCTGAAATTCTTTCATTATCAAATTCACGTGATCATTTCTTTCCAAATGCATTTCCTGTAGCATTGCTATTTTCACTCGGCATTTCATAATATGATTCAACACTCTTTCCTTTTTTGTCTATACCTGTGGGACCATTCACTTTCCAAGATAATATGGAAAGTGTCACCATTATAAGAGGTTATTATTCACTCCTATTATATATATATGACAGTTTTTAGAGGTCTATTTCTAGCTTTTGTGATACATGCAGCTACTAATGTTTGGCAGGTTGACAGTTGTTTCTCATCCTGTCCATTTGAACTTAAAACAAAAAGGTCTAATAAAATGTGTTATAATGAAAACCCTCAAAAAACACCATCAGAACACCTCCTAATGTATTAACATGATATAAACACACACAATGATGTACATACTCAAGTAATGAAGTTTAACCCTCCTAATAGGAACATTTGTTCCAAATAGACAGCTGCACATACAGGCATTATCTGGCCTAAAGTTAAGTGTATCCATGTTAATTCACATGTTACTGCCTGTGCTCCTACTTACACTACTTGCTGCCTGCTCTTGGTTTATCTTTATTCACCTCCCAGATGTGAAAAACAATTTACATGCTTTAAGAAAACTTTAACTTTTAGTCTCAAAGAAACCACTATTCTGGCTTTTAATTGCCCTATAATCAGCTTGTCTCCATGGAAGCATAAGAAAAAAATATGGTGCTCAACTGCAGGCTTCTGAAGTCATGCTGAAGCATTTATTGCTAAAACAAAACCTCTCATTGCATTCAGTGCTTTCTTATTTACTTGTCTCCACTTAAAACCTGTTTTGTTTATTAAACCAGCAGTCTTAATACAGACATTCACCTATTAAAAAGTAAGAGAAAAATACCAGCTGTACATATATTATGATCGGTGTACTTTTATGCCCCATTCCCACCTCAACCCAAGATTATAGTCTATTAACATAAACATGCTTTTTTCCAGCCTTTTTCTCTTTTTGCATTGTAATACCAACATTACTTAATGCTAAAAACGATAAAGAAAAAAGACACTTGTTTACTCTAATATCTTTATCACATACAATATCTAAAAATAGATTACTATATAACATGTAATTTATATCATGAAAGGTTTTACTAAAAAACTATTAAGAACAGATTTTGTTTTATTTGCAGTTACTTTTCCTTCCTCTTCCCTTCTCCTTACAGTTCTTCTAAGCATTAATGGCATGAAGTGGGGCAAAAGCCTTTCAGTCACCAAGTTTAAAAGAATCAACAAAAGTCCATTCTTTACACTTTTTTCTTGTACAGCCATATTTTACAAATGTGATTGATGTTTTGCTATCTCTGGTTTAGTTTCAAGGTACTTCTGATTCTTCTAGTCAGCTCCTCTGCCTTTCAGGCATTTTCCTTTGGAAAAAAGATTTCATGGATGAAGTCTCTTTATGAGTTTTATTATCAGAATAATGAGAAGCAGAGTTCCCTTTTGCATGATGGCTCACTTTTTGTCAACAAACATTTGCATTCCCTCCTGAGCTTGTTCTGCATCAAAAAATGAACTTGATCTTCCAGGAAAAAATATTATGAAAACAGCTGGATACAGAAACTTGACTATCACACCTGCCTCTCAACATTCCCTGATTGTTGGAATTAATTTAGTTCTCTTATACTTGGTGGACAATGAATAATCATTTACCACAGACACTCTGTCTCCACCTCTTAATACTTTTCGCCTCTATCAGGATCAAATATCTGCTGTTAGGATTGCATATTTACTAAAGAGGTATTGGCTGCTTTCTCTTGGCCAAGTTTGGAAGTACACAAAATGTGCCCTTTCAGTTAATAAAATTTGCTCTGGAATACCAGTCCAGTTGTTTATTTGTGTCTTCATGAAATGTATACAGTCTGCATGGTCTGTCTCTTAATTCTATTTTAAACCTCTCTTCTTGAACAGTGTCACACTCAGCCAGCCTTTTCTTCATTTCAAACTCTGATTTTTACAGTTTTATCATTTCATCTTAATATCTGTTTAAAGCTTCTTGTCCAGCCATTTGTTAATCAGCTCTGAGCACATTTTACTTGTTTTTCCTCTAGAATACTGGAAGCCATGTCTTACATCAAATCTGGAGCTTGAACTTCTCTTTACTGAACAGCTGCAGGATTTTTCCCAGTCAGTGTTTTCTCTTCACGTTTCCTATTTGATTTTCTTTTAGAGTCTCTAAGTTTCTTCTTTGCTGGCAGCCAGGCAGTGTACTTACTAGCCAGTAAATGAATTTACTAAACGTTACTATCTCTCAATTTCTTTTTTTCACACTGGGTTAGCTGAATTTAAGCTATTGATCAGAGTGCAGCCATCTTGGAAGTCTATATTCTGTAACTCATTCATCTAATTTTGTATTGTGCCACTGTCTACATGGCTTTGACCATGGCTAAAAATGGTCTTTGGACCAATTTATTACCCAATCAACAAACATTAAATAATTTGTGGTATGCCAAAAATTTCTTTCTGGCATTCCACATGACTAGCCATACCATTCCATTATTAATTAATATCCCAATAGAAAATCAAACTCTCTGAACAGTTTACTATAAATACGTTGGTATCTGGATAGACTCCTCATTCAGCTTTTCATTACAGAGAGGGAAAAAACTAAACCTAAACATTGCTATAAATTTAGCATTTCCGAGAAGGCAATCAAAACCTGAGAAAGATTGAAAAAAATATCCTTAAAATAGAACATACCCTGTCTCAAAATTCATGTAACAGTTACAACTATGAATTTGAAGGTTCATTAGCAGATACAATGCAGCATCATTGTATAATTGAAAGCAAAATGGTTATGCATCACTCACAGAGTGAATCTATTACTAGCCATGCCTAAGCTGTAATTATTACATATTAACTAGTACAAACCTTTTGTGCAAATGATAAAACAAAAATTCTACCATTTCCACCTGTGTTCTCAAAACTTGGGGTTTTACCCACTGAATCATGGGACATTATGGTTCCTGAATCATGAATACTGGGATATTAATAGATAATGGAGTGATATGACTAATATTGGGGTGTGGCAAACTGCTCCTATTCCACAAATTAATATACAAACCAGAACAAAGCAAAGTCCTACTAGATGTATGACATATGTACACCCCCTGCTAGGCCACATTGATTTGTAAACAAAATGCACCTCATTACCTACAAGCCACACCTGCCAGTAGGAAACTCTCTCTATTCCAGCTATGTAGCCCACTCCTGGAACTCTGTCCCTTAAACATATCAGCAACCTTTTCAATCTCATGATCTGTCTTAAAAAAATATCTGACATCTGGACCTGTACCTGCACCTGACATCCTGTTTTCTGTCTTATTATTTATCATTAAATATTTTAATATCTTTCATTGTGGCCATTCCTTTAGAGAAAGCTTTTAATATCTTGAGAGTATTTATCCTTGCTACTTTGGTCACACCCTACCATTTGTATTAGTATTAATTTTACACAGTATAATTGGGTACCCTTTGTATGAGCCTTAGGGTAGCTTACATGATTACATCAGTGTCTGGGCAGAAAGGAGCACAGCTTGTAAATCTGTGGCAGCTTTTCCCAGGTGTGTGTGTGTGTGTGTGTGTGTGTGTGTGTGTGTGTGTGTGTGTGTGTGTGTGTGTGTGAGAAACTCAAATATCCAAGTGGGTGTGTCAGCTACTGGGAAGAGGGAGACAGAGCTCCAAAGTGGTCAGTGTGGAGTTTTGTGTGGACTTGGAGAGATAAAGAGACCAGCCCCAGGTCTGGAGCTTACTTCCTGTGTGCTCTTAAGGGAAACTGTGCTTGGTGCAGGGAGATGCATCTGAAAATACTGTGTGAATCCATCCTTGCTCTTAGTAACCATCCCTTACCAGAGACAGTCCTGAGGATTGAGTCTCCTTGATTGCTGGCCTGGAGTAGGGACCCATCACATATTGGTGGCAGCAGTGGGATATTAACTGAACTTCAGTAGCCGGTGGGCAGTTGTCAGTGAAGGTGTGTGTACTCTCAGCAGCTGCAAGGTAAACATACAGAGTTCATGTTCACAACAGTTTTATTTATTTTTGTTAGTTTAGTTTAGTCAGGGAATGCAAGCAAGGGAGGATGTCAGCAGAGGATTATAGCAAGTTGAAAAGAACCAGATGGCCAAGGTGTGTGAAGCCAAAGGACTGGTGCATGCCAACCTGACTAAAAATGAAATGATTTCAGCCTTGTTCACAGCTGCAGCATGGATCAGCAACCCGGAAGACAACCAGTCTTGTGATGGGGTGTTCAGTCTTCAGAAACAGGGCAGTTCACATTTTCCTCAGAGGACTTAAAAATCTATCTGGAGTTAAAGAGATTTGAACTGGAGGTCAAACAACTGGAGAAGTAGATGGGATTAGAATCAGCAGAGAGACTGCAGCATTTGGAGGCCAAAGAAAAAGAGAAACAGTGCCAGCATGAGAGGGAGATGGTGACTCTTCATCAGAGTCATGGAGATAATGGGGAAGGGAAAAACTGAACCCCAGAAGCAATAAAAGTCAGCAAATTTCTTCCACAGTTTACATATGGTGATAGTTTTATATTTAAAAGAGTATGTAAACAGTATAATGTTGACCAAGGGCTCTGAGTACTGTTCCTGACCCCCTTACTCCATGGTAAAGCTGTAATTGCTGTTTTGAAATGGTCTTATACTGATTGTTTAAACTATGATAAAGTAAAACAATGTTTACTGGAATGTTTTAAGTTAACAGCTGAAGCTTACAGAAAAACTTTTCATGAGCATAGACACAAGGCAGACGAAAGTGTATGCAATTACATTGATGAGTTAAGCACTTACTTTCATAGATGGGTGAATGGGTGTCAGGTAACCACTTTTGAGGGGCTGGCAGACCTTTTGATGAGGGACAAAGCCCTTAGCACTTTGCCTGAGGACATGAGAATCTGGTTGCAGACCAGGAGTGCAACTCTGCAGATGAGCTGGGAAGAAAAGGGTATCTCTACTTAGCAAGCAGGGCATCGCTGCACAAGAAGGGGATACACAGTGCTGTACATGGTTATAGGTGAACCCATGGTGGGCAGCCTAAACCACCCCAAACAGAGTACACTAGTAGCAGGGGACCCCACTAGTTCAGGTACATGGCCAGGGTCAAGGGTAAGATGTTTTAAATGTAACCAGAGGGGCCATGTAGCATACAAATGTCCACTGAGGCAATGTGGGGAACAAAAGGTGATGGAGCCAGAAAGTGGGAATAACAGCATGCCAGTGGTAAGTTGTCTGGAGACAACAGGGGTACCAAATTATTAACAAAATTTGTATCCTATATTAGTGGAGGGAGGACAGGCCACTGTTAAGATAGACACAGCCTCTAACATAACCATTGTGAAGCCTGCAGTGGTTAAAGAGGAGCAGTACTTGCTTGGGCAGTCCACACCAGTCAGGGCTTTAGGAGGGATCCCATTCCAAATACCTTTGGTCAAGATTCACCTTGACTGGGTGGGTGGAAAATAAATCAAGCAGGTAAGTGTGTTTGAGGATATCCCTACATATGTCTTGATAGGGAATTATATTGATAATGCAGTATCTTGTGTGCATGCAGTTACATGCAGTCAGGCTTGGAGACAGGCATGTGGGTCAGGTAGCCTGGGGAGATCCAGATAGACCCCATATCTGAAGCTGGGGGGTCTATATCATTTTATCAAATTGCTATTCAGCAAATAGCAATTTATCGAACCCCTATTTAGCAAACAGCATTTCAGCAAACAATGAAATGAGTAGGGTAAGGAGGCACTTGACCAGCACAACAACTTTGCTCTTTTCCCCACCATAGTGTGATCTCGGAGTTGGTATATATAGTTGGGGGTGTGAGAGTGCAGCTCCCCACATTGGTGGGTGTGGGTGGAGAAGTCCCCCATTTGGGTGGGTTTGATTTTGTGCAGTTTCTGTTCTGGTGTGCATTTGGCAAAGTGCTTCCTTACCATGGGAAAGATTTCATCATTTGCTGAAATGCCACTCGATAAATAGGGATTAGATGAATTGCTATTTGCTAAATAGCAATTTGATAAAATGATATAGACCCAAGCTGGGGATGGTGAGGTGGCTATTTTAGGGAGGGAGCTACACTGTAGCAGTGATCTTGAAAGTGAGCCACAGATGCTGGTAGGTACTGATGTTCTTGAAAACAGGGTGACTGCAAGGGCAGAGTTGAGTGGTAGTACCCAGGCTGTCAAAAGAGACAGGGCTGCCAGTGGAGAGAGAGCTGGGAAGGGTTACAAAGGTAGAACTGAGACAGGCTCAGCTTTTGTACCCTACATTATGAGGCTTGAAGGAGGTAGCTAAGGAGGCACCTGATTCTTAAGGAAAAGGGGAGACTGCATACTGGAACAAGGGGTTCTTGTATAGAGAGTGGATCCTGAGGAAGGTCTATAGGGTGAGGTAAAATAGCAGTTGGTAGTGCTCAGAGCCTACCATCTGGCACTTCTACCCATAGCCCATGACATTCCTTTAGCAGGTCATATGGGCAGAAAGCGTACCAAGAGATGTAGTATGCAGAACATTTATTGGCCTGGGATTGCAAGGGATGTAAAAGGGTATTGCAGGACCTGTGAACAGTGCCAGAAGGTAGGCAAGGCAAGAGACAAAGTCAAGCCTCCTGTGATGCCTTTGCCTGTGATGGAGGTGCCATTTCAGAGGGTAGCTATGGATATTGTGGGGCCTTTCAGTACCCCAAGTTCCACAGGGAAGAAGTATATCGTGGTGGTAGTAGATTATGCTACTAGATACCCTGAGATGGTGGCCCTGTTCTCTACTGAGACAGAGAAGGTGGCAAATGCTTTGTTAGACATTTTCAGTAGGGTAGGTTTCCTGAGAGAAATAATGACTGACAGAGGTGCCAAATTCATATCTATCCTGCTGGCTTGTCTGTAGAACTGCTGTGGGATGAAGCATCTAAAGACACCCCCTACCACCTTCAAACTAATGGTCTTTTGGAGTTGTTAAACATTACACAAAAGACCATTCTAAGGGTGTTTGCAGACCAGTTTAAGAGAGAGAGGGACAAATATTTGCCCTTTCTGCTGTTTGCATACAGAGAGGTACCCCAGGAATCCACAGGTTTTTCACCCTTTGAGTTGCTGTATGGGCATAGGCTGAGAGGGTCTTTAGAGTTGGTTCATGAGGAGTGGGAGGGTGAGTGTGATTCTCACAAGGAGTCTGTTGTGGCATATGTCCTAAACCTCAAGACAAGGCTTAGGGAGCTTATGGGCTTGGCCCAGAACACTCTGACAGGAGCCCAACAGCAGAAAAAGGTCTGGTATGACAGGAATTCTTGAGCCCAAGAGTATACTGTGAGACAGCAGGTTAAGGTGTTCATTCCTGTCAGATACAATAAGCTGCAGGCAGCTTGGGGAGGGACCATTTGAAGTGGTAAGGAAGATCAGTGATGTTAATTACATGATAAACCTGCTAGGCAGGAGCCAGGGACACAAACTGTACCATGTTAACATGATCAAGCTTTACCATGATAGGGAGGCCCTGCTGCTGACTATTTGCATTGGATGGCAAGAGGAGTCTAAGGGGGGGGGTCTGGTAATCACAGACCTAATGCGGAAAAACATGCTAGATGGGGTAGTGTGGATCCCAGATCGCAAGCAGGCATTCCAAAAGCTTAAAGGGGTTTTGGGAGGACCCACTGTGTTAGCCAGTCCAGATTACAGCAAATAATTGGTTGTAAAAGTGGATGCTTCAAACCATAGGGTGGGTGGCTGTACTCAGCCAGGTTTCCTCAGAGGGAGAAGAGCACCCAGTTGTATATCTCAGCCATAGAATCCAACCCAGGGAGGAATGTTATAAAGCTGTAGAAAAAGAATGTCTAGCCATAGTATGGGCACTGCAGAAACTTCAGCTCTATCTGTATGGAAGGAAATTCACTGTGGTTACAGACCACAATCCCTTAACATGGCTACATCATGCCAGCCAGAAAAATGCAAGTTATTAAGGTGGAGCCTAGGGTTGCCGGCATATGACATGACAGTGCAGTACCGTAGTGGGGTCAGCAATGCCAATGCAGATGGGCTCTTAAGAAAGGGTATAGGTTAATGTGCTCCCAGACAGGCCCATTTCTCTCAAGCAATGTTTTTCCAGTGTAAATTGAAAAACTAGCTTGAGTTTTCAAAGAGGGAGAAAGAGATGTGATGTTATCAGGTAGTGCCATCTGTGCCAGGGAGAGTAGGTCAATACATGTGTACATATCCCAGCATAGCTAGCTGGAGTTTTGTAAAGAATTTTATGTTATTTGACTATCACACTGATTTGTAAAGATGTTTGAGTTAAAATATATTTGTAAAGTTACTTGTGTTAAAAATGCATCAACAGTAGGTCCTGCATGACAGAAAGAATGTATGAATGTATATTAGGTTGTATTGTTGTAACTTATCAAATGTGTATGTTTATTAGAGAACCCTGGAAGGGTGGAAAGTTTGAAATTGTATTATAGCTTTCAGATGCTGCCACAGATCTTAACAAAGCTCTTTGCATGTGTTGTACCAGTCAGGTGACCAGAGATGATGTCATCATCTAACCAGCATCTGGTTTCTTTGGAAGTCTCACAACAGAACTTTGGAACCTATCAGGAAAGATTTCTGACAAGATATATATCTCACACATCCACGCAGATAGAGAGAGACATCATCTGACTTTTGCTGTGGTAAGACACTCAGCATACATCAGCTTGCCTTGCTTTAGTAAGTAGTTAGGGAACAGTAATTCTTTAGTTAGTCATGGACATTTAGTGAGAATAGTTTAGTATTATTTTCTGCATCTGTGAGAAACTATCCAACTGTATTATTTTTTATATCTCTGTGTTTGAAACTCTGTTGTTTATTGAATTCGGTATTCTCCTGTTTTCTGTTTTATTGTTTATCATTAAATATTTTAACACCAATCATTGTGGCTGGTCCTTTAGAGAATACTTTTAACATCTTGATAGTATTTATACTTGTTTTAGTGACACTATAGCTGCTCCTGAAGGCCTTGCTGGTTTGATCCCTACCATCTGTATTAGTATTAATTTCATACAGCATAATTGAGTACCGTTTGTAAGAGCCTTACGGTAGCTGACTGGTGGCAGTATGATTACCTCAGAGCCTGGCAGAAATGGGCACAGTAAATCTGTGCCAGCTTTTCTCAGGTGTCTATGTGTGTGTGTGAAACTCAGATATCCAAGTAGGTGTGTCAACTACTGGGAACAGGGACACAGAGCTCTAAAGTGATCAGTGTGGAGTTTTGTGGGGACCTGGAGAGAGAAAGAGTCCAGCCTCATGTCTGGAGTGTGCTCTGTGTATGCTCTTAAGGGAAATTGTGCTTAGTGCAGGGACCTGCATCTGATAATACTGTGTAAATCCATCTTTCCTCTTAGTGACTGTCCCTCACTGGAGTCAGTGGTGAGCATTGAGTCTCCTTGATTGCTGGCCCAGAGTAATGACCCATCACACTTGACTCTCATAATTTGAAACATTTAAGGAAAATCCCTATGTCCCTATGTAAAACCTTAATACTCCTTACATAAAATCACTTAATACCTAACAAATACAGATCCATTCGTAAACTCCTCCTTTAGTGAAAGTTTCTCTAAGTTGACTTAAATTTTCATCTGATTAATACTTTAACCCTACCTCTTTATCCTGCCCTCTTATCTTCTTATACTTAAAGTTTAAGTGTAAGAAAACAGAAGATGATACCACAGCAAAACATATTTATTAAAATTCCAACATACTAAAAACAAAAGATAAGCGCTTTCAGCTTTTCACCTTCTTCAGATCTGAAGAAGGCAAAAAGCCGAAAGCGCTCATCTCTTGTTTTTAGTACGCTGGAATTTTAATAATAAACCTTTTGCCGTGGTATCAGCTTCTGTTTTCTTACACTTGGATTCAGTTTTCAAGAGTGATTTTGCTGGCTTACTTGGATTCATTTGTTCATATACTTAAAGTTTAATATATTCTTTAATAGCTAGCCATGAACTCATGGAAGTTTAATTTCTGTTGCTATGAAATTACTTTTGGGGCAAGCTGTAAACATTTTATTTATTTTTATTTATTTAACATTTGTCTACTGGGAACATCCAACTGGGACAGAGCCCATTTTCAGCGGAGGCCTGGGGAGACGGATCTCTTTGGAATGTGGAAGGAAACTGGAGCACTCAGAAGAAACCCATGTGAATGCAGGCAGGACATGCAGACTCCACACAGAAGGCACTCCAGATGAGAATCGGACTAGAGAACATTTTGCTGTGAGGGGATAATACTAATCGCTGCACCACTGTGCTGTACATGCTAACTATTTGGCTTTATAACAGGACAAGTTGTATACCCTATAGAGTACTATATAGAGAAATTAATAGGCAGATGACAGGGTATGGGGGAAGGAAAGGTAGATATCACAGCAGGAGTCATTTTTTCAGTTACCTGAAAAGAGCAGCTGACATGCAGTTTAGCTGGTGTTTATAAGTTAACAGTTTGTTTTCATTCTAAAAACAAACAGTGCAGTTGTCCACCCAGTCCTCCTGGCTTGCCCCATACTGTTCCCATTGCATTCACAAACACATTTGCTTTTGATCTATCAGCTTCTTATGCCTCACAACCCAACAGACTTACCTAGTCCACAGCTACCAGTGGTACACTACAAGGACCACAGCAGGGACCTTGTTTGCACTGCCACAGCAATTGGTACAATGAGTCACATCATTACTATTAAAGCAGCATCGATATTTTTACAAGCTGAAGGTTTATCACTCAAGGAATATTGTAACGGTCTATCAGGTTACATGTATAAAGGACAAACTGCCTTTTCCATTACCTGGTATTTGTAAGTATGGGAATATGAGATACAAGTACTAAGAAAATAAAATCAAGGGGTGGGGAGAAAGTGTCCCAAGGATGGGAAGTGATTTAAAACCCTAGTACAAATACTTGCTGAATGCAGGAGAAGGGAGATGCTCAGGAAAGGTGCAGAGGACTGGCTCAGGGAATTTTGTGGGGGGGGGAGATGTTATAGGGAGTGCAGGAGAATGGGAATCTTCTGAAGATAATATGGTGGCTAATGATTGCAAGCAGCTGGCTAGTCATGTAAGAAAGAACATAGTAGTAAGGAATAGAAGGCCAGAAGACAGGTCAGGATAAGAAAAGGTAGGAGGGAGACAAGCAAAGGATGAACATGATCAGGGATAGACCAATGATGCAGGCAAGTGGTGAAGAACAGAGGAAGAAGGAATGATTGTGGGAAAGGAAGCAAGGAAAGATGAGAAGGAGGAAGCCAGGGTGGAAGGTCAGAAACAGATTCTTCCTATGGCTCGTCCAGTTATATCTAGATGAAGCTACAGCTGAATGAACATAAATGGTTACAACTTTGTCCAGATGAAGAACACAACAAAATGCAGTCTCCAGGGACAAGTCTTGCTGCATCCCACATCTGAGGACTTTACCCCCACCACCACTACTGTACACCCCTTAATTTATTCCATAGTTGAAAAATCTGTGGAGAAAAGTGAAAAATATGAAAAAAAGTGTGAATCTAGGTCAAAGCTGTACCAGTTACAGCACCAGCTATGATTTTCTATCAGAAACAATTGATGAGGTGCAACTTATCCAGTTGTGATCAAAGAGTTGCAATCTCATTCACTTTATACACAGCTGAAGTTAGTGAAGTATAACATATAAACAGACAGATAAAGTATAATGTATAAGCAGACAGAAGCAAGTGACTAATTATGAAGCAGCAGCAGCAGAAGCGATCATGAAGATACATGCATCCCATAGGAAATAAGAAGGGGGTGGACAGTACAGGGACGGTCAGTCAGCTAAATGTACAAATAATGGGTTAATGGTACAGGAAAGTGGTACCTAAGTAGAATATGATTCAACAGGAAGAGTTAAACAGGAAAATGTCTCAGGTGGAAAAGAGGACTAGAAGGCATATGATGAAAGGCAACCAGGGGTGGGGCTCCAAGAATAGGGAATGCAGAAATACTGTTTGAGGGATGAAAAAGAGATTAGGTATGACACAGGTAAACCAACCAATAATGACTGAGAGAGAGTTAGCAGTGGTATAACTACAAGGTAAAAGGCTTCTGAGCTACTGATAGGAGGTACAGTAACCGGAGCTGGACATGAAGGAGATAATAGCCAGTGTGTGGACTGTATAGATGATTCTGAGAATTTGCCATTGGAATTAATGGAAGAGTATTCATGGCCAACCAGGTTATAGTGGAATCTTTCTGCTGGGTTAACATCAGTAAAACATCAGAATGCATGATCAAGGTGGCCACTGATGTCCCTGTGCAGATAGACACCAATGACAGTGCCTAGGTTGGTGGAACAGAGATGACAAATAAGAGTTATAAATGTTACCTGTGTCCATAGACTTTGAACCAAGAAAAAGGAAGATTAGTGATTATAATGGCTGTGGTCACTGTTGTTGTCTTTCGGCTTTTCCCGGTTAGGGGTCGCCACAGCAGAACTCTGGTCCGCTAATGATTGACAGTAGATTTTCACGAACATCGAGGTGCCAGCTCAATGTTCAACCTTCAACAAAGGCACACCCATTTACGCATGTCTATCAAACCGCGGGGAGGACATGCAGACTCCACACAGAAGGCACTCCCCACACTCCAGCCGAGAATCGAACAGGAAAACCTCGTGCTGTGAGGCAACAAGGAATAATTAACCATTAGCAATCATGTCATTTGTGGTTTACAGAGCAACAAGGATAAAAATACAAAGGGAGATAACTATGTGGAATTTAGACAGGTGGATTATGCTAAGTAGGGTAGAAGATAAAAAATGAGTTTGAGGCAAAATGAAAATGTGAACATTCTATGGGAATGGGGAAGGATGGAGTACTCAGGGTTATATATAAAGGGTAGTAGAAGTAGCATGAAGAAAAAAATAAAAGACAAAGCCAATGTGGCTGCAATGGAATGTGAGGCTAGTACTTAGTGCAAAACATACAGCATACAGGGGGTTAAAGGGAGAAGTGAACGGATGGTGGGGAAACTACAAGGAGACAAGCAGAATGGCAATGAAAACAGTGATGGAATCAAAGGCACATGTTTAAAGGGGGGCTGCAGAAAGGAAAGCAGGGCTTTGCTAAGCTGTGCAGCAGGAAGGAAAGAGGAGGGAGACCAGTCTAGTGTAAGCAATTGATGGGAGACAAGCTTGATTATATACAGAAACACTGAATTAATACTTTACCGAAGTCTTCAGGAAGAAAACGTAATGGAGGCTGCCATGCTAAAAGAGTGGCATCACAGCATGGGGAGAATGGTCTGAGGACACTAGGATGGATTAGGAGGAGCTGGAGAAGGAAATAGCTATCCAATGAAAAGAAAGAAGAGGCACCATTTGGGCTGACTTCCAGGGTCATCAGGCATCCTTGATAATCTGAACTTGAAACCTTCAAGGGATTCTACTGGCCAGCGTAGATGTGTCAAATGACTGTAAGAGGGAAGCAGTAGTACTTTGTTGGGAGGCAGCAGGAAAATCCTGGGGAACTACATGCCTGTTAACCTGGCACCAGTGATAAAAGTCATTGACAGAATCTGTAGTGAAAGGCAAGCTGCTTTTGTTGAAAACAATCTCTTGGCTAACAAGGATTGTACCCTAAAATAAGTATGAAAGGGGAGGAGATACCAAAGGGTGCAAAAATACTGCTATATACACAAGTAGGATATTCTGGGTTCGTGATCGAAGGGGATAGTCAGTTAATCCTGATGTTATTTCTTGACTGGATAATATGCAAGCTTAATATGGATTACCACCAGATGTAATCTATCTGGACTGCTGCAAGGCCTATAACACAATACCACACATAACACTGACATGAAAGTTTGTGAGGCAGGAGATAGGACAGAGAATGAGGAAATTAATTGCTGCATGGTTAAATGGTGGGCCGGTGATGGTTGGGATGACAAGGAAATTGTCAGAAATTATAAAATCACAAATGGTGCATCACAGGGGTGTGTCTCAGGCCCAGTACTCTTCAGTGTGTCTGTCCTATATATATCTAAGTGAACAAAGAACAGCAGCAGCCTCTTCCAAGATGACAGGCAGAGATGCAGAAGTGGAGGATGGGAAGGAGATTCTAAGAAACAAATTGGAAAGGGTGACCAAGTAGGCAGAGAGATGGTAGCAAACAAATGTAAAGTAAAACACCTGCAGTACAGCAAACATGTTTATTAGGTGGGGAAGCAGAGCTTATGATAGCAAAGCAAGAAACCTATCTAGGGATGTTGATCAAGCTTGATCTGGACCACCATAAGCACAATGAGAGGGCATAGATAACAGCAAACAGAATGCTGGGGTATAGTCCTGTGAAAATGTTGACATGTACCCCCAACTGTACAATAAAATTAGTTTGTGTCGTTCAGCTTTTCCCGGTTAGGGGTCGCCACAGCGGAACTCCGGTCCGCTAATGATTGGCAGTTGATTTTTATGTACCGGCTTGCCAGGCCTGACGCACAGCCTTCAATGAAGGTATGCCCATTCACGCATGTCTCCACGCAGAAGATGCTCTAGCTGAGAATCGAACCGGACAGCGTCTTACTGTGAGGCGACAACGCTACCGCAGCACCACCACCGCGGATCAACTGTACAATAAAATAATGTCCCAAAAGCTCCCAACTGTAAAAATCTGTGATAATACTGCAATGTGTCACAAACTACTCCAGTGGATTTTTGTTTTCCAATGCAGATTTTTTTCAAATATACAATGCAAAATGGAGTGTATATATAACTGATTCCCTTTCTTTTTCTCTTTCTGTTTTATTTGCCTGATACAAGGAGCTCCATGCTCTTGCAATGACTATTTCTATATTGAAAAAAATAGACATTTTTCTGATGGTTATTTGTGGCTTTTAACAGCAGAAATCCTTCACTGCCTTCTTAACATGTCAGCTCAATGACACACTCTGCAGCAAATGCGGTCTGCTTGCCAAATTTATGTTATGTAAACCTTCCCATTCCATTAAGATGTTCAATTAACAATTCATCTATGACCATTGAAGTCCACCCTCTTTAGAGGTGGGTCAGACTGAAAGTACTATCAGCAAAGTACTCTGATCACTACCCTGCTAGCCAGTGGCAGCCAGTCTAAGCTTAGCCTTGAAAACAGACACACCCCCTCTGAGTCATTGATGTTAAATAGCATGTCAACCACATACCTCCAGACCCATCACATCTCACTCAGTTTTAGAGAGACATAAGCTTGACATGGATCAAAATTGTTTTGTTGCCCGTCTCAAAAGGAACAAATGTGACCAGGCATTGCTATTTTGTCAAACACAAATAAATACAAACCCAGACAGGACAGGACTATGTACATTGACCTGGAACGCATGCCATTTGTCTTCTCATAGGTGTCTATAAACTTCAGTCATCAGAGCAGCAAAATGCTAATCCACCCAGGTTTTATCACTTCCTTTTTTAACTGGAGCCATTTTGTTTTTTTCCCTTGATATGTGTCATCAGTATCTAAAACTTGCTATCATCTTAAATATCCATTTGATCCCCACACCCTCCTGCTTAGCATGGAGGGTGAACCTTGGTTGCTGAAAGGCCATCATGAAAGGTTGGTTTGATTTCTTGCCTTAACTGTCTCTTGACTTGTCCTGAATAGAAGCATATAATGTAAAAGTTTAACTCCTACTGTGACATCTCCAGTCCACTTATTCTTACTGTCTGGATATTCCATTCCATGTGCATCTAGTTACAATAAACAGGCTCACAATTAGCTTTTTGTTTTTTCAGAGGATGCTTCTGTTGTCTGTATGAGATCTGTCTCACTCAGTCCTACCTGGATGGGCTTCTCCATCTCTGGGTATGCTACTCAAAAGATGGAGTGCATATCATAGTAAGCACTCAAACATCTGTGTCAACACAGCTGGCAAACTCACTTTAGTAGGTTTAGTTCCATTTCAGACTTGCTGGAGAAATTAACTATTGTGGATTGCAGTACAACTTTCATCAAATCAATGCCAGATAAAATGTTTCTTCTTTCCCACATAGTGCTGGTGATGATGAACCACATACAAGCCATATAGTGGGATAATGCTAAGAACCTGACTGATATCACAGTGTACTAATGGATTGGTGCCAGTACATCAGTCTTGCATATCTAGCCTGCAAGCTCACTGGTTGCGTGTTGACAAGTACCCTTCTGCTCACTGTGTCTGGCAACTCTCATGTATGTTGGTTCCAGCTACCTTCTTGTTCACAATCATGTCTTGCAATACACTGGTGGATTGGTGTCAAATGCGGCTTACATTTGTCCTTTCTGATTTTCAAACCTGTACAAAGTGGGGTATACTAGGGAACAGGGGACTTTTATACAATATGCCCATAGTTCCTTCAGGCATATCCCAAGCCAGTTATGTAGTGTCTATATGATGAAAGACTGTCAACCAACACCTGAAAAGAAAAGATTAACCATGACATGTCCAATACACAATGCAATTCAGACTTTTGATCTAGGTAAAATGAAATGCATGCTTATTCTGGAAGAATCCATCTAGTGCATGGAGGTACAACCTCAGTTTTGGTATATACATGCTTGAGAAATTTAGGGAAAAGACCCCCTCCAGAGAAAACCCTTAGTATGGGAATTATAGGGGATGGATGGTTATAGTAGCTCTACATTTTAGTGTGTATGTTCCTTACTGTGACGGAGTCTCATTTTTTTTTTTAAATATGTTTTACACCTTTAGTATGAGCTGCCAGAACACATACCCATGCATTCTAGAACTACATATCATAGGTGAACTGTTTAGGTACCAGAAACCTGTCAGTATATTATAAAACATTCATTTCCTTGCCTTAGAATCAAGGTTAGGGAAAGTCATCTCATTGTTTTTAAACTTAACCCCTCACATACTTTGGCAGAAGAATCCGCCTCCACCTGCATGACATACCACAGGCACAAAAACGTTTGTATATTTTTTTCGGTCCGGTACTGCTCACAATCTTATATACGCAATCAAGCTTGCTGATGTCAGCAGCTGCTATTAAAAAAAGGCATAGTGAAACTGTTTTCCACTGCCTTTAATTGCAGAGAGAGAAAGACAAACAGTATCAGTGCAACAAGATGATAGGGTTACTATCATGTCTCTGTCTCTATAGAGCAGTACTGATTTGGACAGTTCTGTCCTGTTTGGGGGTGGGGGGTGGAGATGAAGAGTGGCAAATATGAAATTTACAAAAAAAGTATTTTCTGACCTTTCATTAAACGTCACAGAAAGCTGTGATACTACCATTTAAGGCATCTTAATATTTTATAAAGTAGTATAAACAACCAGCATTGCACATTACTAAGCTGACTTTCATGAGATAAAAATAATTATTTTTCATTTGATGATGGCATTGTTAGCCCAGCACAATCTCAGGTATTAACCTCCCACTTTAGACATCTAATGATGTTTTGTTTTGTACAGTGAACCACTTGTAAGAGGTATTTCTGTAACTACAACAGTTTTATAGAAATAAATTCTAGTCTTACATGCAGAAATACTGATTTGTCACGTTCAATTATTATGGTTTTGATAAAGTGTCAATGTGCTGCACTATAACAAATCAAGGTGTAGCAATGCAACTGAAGTGGGAAAATAACATATGAAGGCATTTGTGCCAAAATTTAAAAAAAATCATTACACAAATTTAAGAACAGATAGTTATACTTTTTTGTGCTGTGTTTGTAAAATACATTTGAGCAAAAACAATAAGCACATTACTACATTTCTCAAACAATCAGGAAAAAAACAACAAGATTAATCTTCCTATTGATGTAGGAGCAGAACCAGTTCTCAAGAGCTTTTTAACAGCTCTTGGATTACAGTGATAGCTTTAACAGCTTAGGAAGAGTGCGGTGAGGATCTGTCAGTGCTCATTAGAACTACAAAATGACAATCCTTTCGGAAGCCTGTAATTTAGCTACTTTCTTTGTCTGGAGCTGTAGAATCATTGTGAATAGCTTAAAAGAAGCTCCAACAAATGTATATGATGGTCATTCAGGAAAATAATGCAATCACTTCTGCTATAGATGTTGTATAATATACCTGTGACTCTTAATGCTGTCATTCTATCTCAATGGCATAGGAAGACATTATCATTTCCTTAAGTCTAGCATGACTCATATAAAGGAGACTTGAAATGTATTCTGGGAATGGGACAAATAAAATCACTAAAACAAGATCACATTAATATGGTAGGCCGCGTCTTGGCCATTTTGTGGAAAAACATATTCAAATTTTATAAGGAGCACCTAGTGTGATTTTGATGCCCTAACATAATGCAGAAAATAAAGATGCAGTAAAAAAAACACATTTTGTTTTCCAAGATGAAGATTCCCTTTAACATTATATTATGCAAACACTCACTTCAAAAAAATCATACAACCCTACCATTTTGCCTCATCCTTACTGCACAAATTGTTATATTCCTCAACACTTCAATTACAACCCTCCCTAATTATCCTTTATAAACTGGACATAACACATAAATGCTTTCAATATATTACCACTAAGAAGTTTAGCCCCACATTGCATATGTTTGAACAACATGTTGGAAACATTATCGTGACCATTTTTTTCTTCACAAGCAAACATAACAGGTGTTTACTGGTAGCTATCTTTTGGGGGAGGGTGAGGAGGTGTACGGTTTATATGTCTGACAGCAGCAGGTTAATATAGATTCTATTCTATTTGTTTTTTTCAGTTTTGTACCAGTCTGACATCAGAGAGGTTCACAGATGTGAGTGCCTTTTGGTATTTTAGGAGTAGGGGTGATGATGAAGCATGCTATACATGTGTCTGTATGACAGCAACAATTTGAAATATATGACTGAGCCATTTGTGCTTTCACTTTCATCCCAGTCTAACGCCAGAGGGTGACTATGTTTTGTGGGAAGTTAAGCAGGTAGGTACTACTCCAGGTATGAGCTTTGTATCATTGCAAGCATTTGTCTTCTCAGTTTATTGTGAACTGCTATTTTGCCAGTGTACAGCATTAAACCTTGGATATTTTTTTTTTCAAGAAGGAAAAGACGGAATTGCTTTTCTTACTCTCAGTTTTTGTTCAGGTCATCAATAGATTGAAAGGTTGGAAGAAAACTAAAATGCATCTCAAAGTTTCATGGCCTCTGGGGTCCTTGCAGCACCTCAGCGTAATGCAGTTATTTCCTCCACGTGTATTAAAGTGTAGTCTTGGTTAGTTGCATTGAAAGGATGCTGGAAAGAAGTAAAGCAGAAATGTAACACTGAACTTCTTTTTTCAAACTTTTTTTTTTGTCCAGGCCATCATTTAAAAAAACTCTAAAACCTACATGAAAGTATCTAAAACTACCATGACTTCAGAGGGCCTAGCAGCCCCCAGACCTCTGTCTTAACGCAGTTATTTCCTCCACAATTATCAGAGTGCAGTCTTGCTTAGTGAGGATGCATTGAATACATTAAATACATAATTGAATGAATGCAGGAAAAAAAATGAAAGAATAAGACAAAGTTTGAAAAAAGGAAGAAAAAAGTAATCTGGATGCTGTGAGTAATCAAGAATGGGGGATCGGGGGAGCATTGGATGATGCATGGGAGGGGGGCATGGGGCAGCAAGGGATTCCACAAGACAGGCAATGTTGAATCCTTCACCTAGGTTCACCTAAAGCCAGCCCTGGCTATTGATACTGACTTGTATGTTATTTATTAAAAATCAAAATAAATAACATTTTATATAAGGATTAGGACGATTGAGAGGTTTAGAAATGAGGAGACAAGGTAGCACTAAAAAGAAAATAATGAAGCAGTGGTAGAGATCTAATGTGCAAAAAGAAGCTGAATTCTGCTAATGGCAGGGCTGACAAAAGGGTCCACTTTAAGCCACATACATCCTATGTATATTCAGTGTTGAAATACAATACCTGATAAATACCAGCTGGTGATTAAAATATGGCTGCATTACTAAGCTTAAATCAAGGATTTTTATCTATCATTCCCTTCATGTTGCTGCTATGGTATACTAATTATAGTGTGGTATTTAGAACCTGACATTGCAAAGTACAAATCCCACCACAGCTAAGCACAGAATAGTTATACAAACCTGAGTAAGCACATCATATTTCTATAATTTATATCAAAGTCTCATATGTAGTTTTTAAAAACTGGCTTCCTATGCACCTCAGAGTCTCATATGTCTTTTTTTAAAAGAAATAGAGGTTTACTATCACTTTTTGCATCTAGCAAAACTAAATGTAAATGTTTACATCTGTATTTATGACAATTATGAGGGCAGTTCTATAGGACCACTGCCCACTGCAGCTGGACTGACCAGAAGAAAATATTAAATCCATAAATAAGCACTCTGTGACAACCACTTAAACATAGTGACTCAGAAAGATGAAATGGCTAACATAGACAACTCATATAACCTTTTGATGGTCTCTTAGTTAGCCCTGATGTAATTTCAGCAAGCCAGCATCTGTAGGCAAACATACGTACAAACACAGAAATGTCACCAATAATAGCAGAAAAGGAGCAGTTGACCACCCATGATCTAACAAAGACATAACCATTGTTTCTCAAGTGAACCCAAGACAGAGCAAAAGGCTAACTGAAGACATTAACTTTGCTTGAACATCTTGTCCCTGAACAAAAAAAGACGTTTCATAAGCCTGCTGATCAGTAGCTAAGATGTACTGAAAAGAGTTTATCAAGTGGCACTGACATCTGGTGCAAAAAGATTTCAATTATTAAACTATTATTACACACATTCCACTGTCATTCCATTACCAGGTGAATATATAGACTATCTCTGCCTCTTTTTAATAACTGATGATCTAAAGTACCAGAAAATTAAATTACAATTTACAACTCAGATGTAATTAGCAGGTGAAGGTCAAGGTCAACCAGATTGTTTTTTTTTAATTGAATGAAGGTAAAAAATATCCTATTTTAAAAATATTTAAAGATGTCATTTTGTTTACTACTCAGCTCACAGCATGTCAAGGTGATGCACTCACTTGTCAGGAGTTGACAGTCTGCCGCTCACTATAGCCAACACAAATATAAGAGACAAACTTTGAAAGAAAAGGGCAAACTTCTCATGAGAAGATGACAAAGTCTTTGTTGGCCTACCTGGTAACTGCTGTTAGAATATTTAAGAGTCTGCTCCTCTGTACGGTGAACAGGAGAATGCATTCATTTTTTTTTCTTGTGCTTTTTTTTGTACCTCACTGTCTGATGCTCATCTGATGGCCAATCGATGGCCAAATCAACCCAATCACTCCCTGTCACCAGGGTGAGAGTTGGCCAGCAGGGGCCATCATTCAGAAAGCCAACAGAGGTACTTTGAGCATTTTTTCATTGACACTCTCTCCCTGTGCAAAATGATTGGCTTAGCAGCTGAATAGGGCCATATAATGGACTGTCCACTCTGGTTGCCCATCGCCTTTGCAAGAGATGTTGCCAGCAAGCAGACCTATTCCTTCCCGTAAGCATGTAAAGTAGATTTCCCAGGCTCCAGTAGATACATCACACTTTCCATTATGTTCCCCAAATACAAGCAACCCTATGTTCCATCGGGTGAGGTGATAGCACCACACCCCTTCACTCTTCTTCCTCCCTGCCTCCTCCAGTGCTGGAGCCACTTCAAACGCTGGTCACCTGGGTCACAGTCAAACCTTCATCTCTATGTGGTATAGAACTCATCAGTTTTTCTAAAAAAACATTTTATTGAGTCTCAGAGGGAACTGGAGCCTATTCTGGAAGTAAAAGGAGCAAAGCTGAGAACTAAGGCAAATGGGATGGTACTCCAACTCAGCATGTTCACTCACTCACAGACCCATCCACTGCATACATAGCAACGGGCAATATGAAGTCTTTCTAAATCACCTAGCAGAATGTCTTTAGGATGCAAGAGGAAATCTGAGACCCAGCAAAAATCTACATGGACAAAGGGGGGACAGAAAGACACTACACAGAAGACACCTCAGCCAGGATCTAAACAAGTGAACCAAGTTCTGTGTAGATCAATAAATATTTCTCAAAGTTGATCATTCATTCACATTGTAATTGCTGCATGGCCTACTAACTGAAACATGAAGGGTGAACAAAATGAAGCAGTATAAGACAGAAGGTTACATATTGTAATATCAATCTGTCTGAATTAGAAATGTTTTGTTAAACAATTGATAATTCATTAGGTACTACTCTTAGCTCTCTGATTTACTGCAGTAGTGTAAAGTGCAATTCCAACCTCTAACCTAGTTTTGCTCAGGGACTCTGAAATCATACTCACTTTGTGTCTTGTTTGTGTCTTTCGGCTTTTCCCGGATAGGGGTCGCCACAGCGGAACTCCAGTCCGCTAATGATCGGTAGTGGATTTTTACATACCGGGTTACCAGCCCTGACGCACAACCTTCAACAAAGGCACGCCCCATTCATGTATGCCTCCACACAGAAGACGCTCTAGCTGAGAATTGAACGGGACAATGTCTTGCTATGAGGCAACAATGCTACCGCAGCACCACCACCACAGTGAAATCATACTCACTATCATAATTAATAAACTAAGGCAACAAAGTCAGCACATACAGAAACTGTAAAACTGACAACTAATGGCCATTAACTAAAAGATCCACTGAAATATTCTAAATCGGGAAGGTCAACTGAAATCTATTACAACACTTTCCACTTGCAGTAGTTTTTATTTATTTGTTTGTTTATCTATTTATTTATTTATTTATTTGTTTGTTTATCTATTTATTTATTTATTTATTTATTTTGCATTTGTTCACTGGGAGTGTTTGTCTGGGCCAGGAGCCCATTTTCAGTAGAAGCGCGGGAAGAAAAGCTCCAAAAAAGATTACGATAATAACCAGTTACCATAACAGAACATAAAGTACGTAAACAGCTACAAAATAGCTTACAATTATACATATTAACAAAAGAGATATAGCACAAATTGGATTATTATCTATAGAGTCCCTAACAAAGAAGCATATCCTATATTCTACTAGAGCACACATTAATATGTTTTTTATTTAGTGAAAAGAAATTTTGTAAGAGAAATGTTGTAGCATATTGATGTGTAAGTTATATACAAACGAGAAAGCTGAAGTACACCAAGGTGTTCATAGGTTCATAGGTTCATAGGTTCATACTAGGCTATCTGCCCTAGGGCATTTATAAGCCTAGCCAGAATGTGTTTGGCTTTCGCCACCCATTTTAAATTTAATTTTGCTATGCCCTTTTTCGAGGTAAGTATACTGTGCCTCTGTCTAACAGTGACACAGAAGTGATACCCGGAGTAAACCTACGATCTCCCATCCACTCATCAAGATTCCTCTTGAAGCGAGTCAATGAGGGACTCTGCCTAACCTGGACTGGGATTTTATTCCAGAGTGAAGGGAGCCTCTGGGTTATGAATCTGTCCCTCCAGCATGTCCTATTTATTTCAGTGCTGAGGTTCAAGTCTCTCAAGCGCGTAGCTTGATGGGATTTGGATTTTCTGAGGTGCAGCATGTCCATTAATTCCGGGTTGGACATGGCTTTATACGTCAGGCACAGATCGCCTCTGAACAGGCGGTATGCCACTGAGTAGAGCTGGAGTTTCTTTAACCGGGCAGCATATGGCATCTGTTTGAGCCCTTTGATCCTCTTGGTGAGGTACTTTTGGGGTCTTTCCAGTTGCTGCAGGTGTCTGGTAAGGTACATCCCAAAAGGGGCATTGTACTCAATTATGGGCCTGATGAGGGATGAGTAAAGAGGCACGATGACCTCCCCTGATCTAGATGTGAATCCCTTCATGATTAGGTGGGCTATATAAAATGTTTTTCTAACCACTTTGGCCACGTGGTTATCAAATGAGAGATTGCTATCAACTTGGGTCCCCAGGTCCCTAATTACTTCTTCTGTACTTAATGGATTACCACCTATGTTTTTGTCAAAGGGGATGACTATACACTTTTTGGCATTTAGCTTGAGGCCATGGCTCTGGCACCAGTTGTCTGTTTCTATGAGGCCCTTTTGGAGGATGCTTGTGTCGGCTGGAGAGTCGATTATGGCGCCCAGTTTGCAGTCATCTGCGAACTTGGTCAGCCACAGTCCATCCGTGTTGGCCTGTACCTCCGAGAAATATATACCGAACAAGAGAGGTCCCAGGACTGAGCCTTGTGGGACACCACTTGCAACTGGTTTGGAGTCTGACATGGCTCCAGCAATTCTAACCATGTGGGTTCTGTCCTTGAGCCAGTTTGCAATCCATCTAGTGACATAGGGGTTTATATTTAAGCTGGTGAGCTTATCTATAATGCCCGAGTGGGGTATTGTATCGAAGGCTTTTGCGAGGTCCAGGTAGGCTGTGTGGACCACCTTCCCCTCGTCAATGGCCTTGGTGACTGTTTCAAAGAAATCAACCAGGTTTAAGAGGCAGGATCTGCCCTTAACAAAGCCGAACTGGGTAGGATCCAGTGTCTGTAGGTCCCCAATATCTTTATTTATGAGGTCCATGATGATCCTTTCCATAGCTTTGCAGACCAAGCTAGTCAGGCTTATGGGGCGATAGTTTCCAGGATCCGTTGAGGCACCACCTTTATGGGGAGGGATCACTGTTGCTGTACGCCACTCTTTGGGCACATATCCTGTAGTAAGGCTGAGATTGAACAGTAGTTTTATGTTTGGGTTTAGCTCTTCTTGGAGTTCATGTAGGACGCAGCTCGGGACACCGTCTGGTCCCATTGATGCTGTGTTTTTGCTTTGGAGAGGCGGCTCTGACCTGAGCATCTGAGATGGGAGGGGGCCGCCCTCTGCTGGGATAGATATTTGCCTTTTTGGTGGGGGGGGGGGGGGAGAAGTTTGCGCTGAACCTGTCAGCTAGGATGTTGGCAATGTCTGTGGGTTCGGTGTATTTTTTGTCATTTTGGACTAATTCTGAGCATATCTGGGAATTACCACCCAGGTTCCTAACATAACTAAAGAAAGCCTTGTGATTATCCTTAGTGTCCTGTGCAATTTTTCTCTCGAAGCTGGCCTTAGACAATTTTATGAGTGTCCGTAGTTTTTTGCTAATACTGATCAGTGATGCCTTCCCTTTTTGGGATTTTGCTCTATCATTTAGTAGCTTCCTCCTTCTATTGAATAGTTTGTTTATGGCTGGGGTCCACCAGACAGGACGTCTGCCTTTGGAGGATTGGTCTTGGTTTTATTTGGGATCGCATGATCCATGCATTCCTGAATGTGTTCATAGAATGCGTTTATAAAGGATTCTGCGGTCTGGGCCGTATTTTCCACAGGCCCGGGGGCTTTGAAGGATTCCACCTCGGTTTTGAGGAGTGTGAAATTTGCTTTAGAGAAGTTTTTCACTGTGGTTTTCTGGGCAGGGGGTGGGGTCTGGATGTGAATATTCAGTGAGATTAGTTTATGGTCTGATCTTACCAGTGAGGGATACACTTCTGGTCTGGAGCATAGAGTCCCCATGTTGGTGATGATCAGGTCCAGTATGTTTTCCCCTCTTGTGGGAGTGGTAACAAGTTGTTCCATAGCATTTGAGTTTATAAATTCTAGGAACCTTTCGGCTAGGGTGTTGGAGCTAGAGTAATGCTCCCAGTCTATGTTTGGGTAGTTGAAGTCGCCCAATATAATGGTGTTTGGAGAGACCTTCATATTTTCCAGTGTTCTCAGGAAGGCCGAGTGGGGTTCCTGGGTTTGGGAGGGTGGTCTGTAGCAGGCTATAAACTGGAAGGCAGTTTTACCCACTGTTAGTTGCACATGGATAGTCTCTGATGCTTCGTGCTTTGCCACCAACCTGGAGGTGTGGGTATCTTTGATGAATATCGATACTCCCCCTCCTTTTATGGTTCGGTCCAAGTTTTGGGGCCGAAAAGCATGGTATGAGGTATAACCTGGTAGTGCTGGGGTGCTCTTGGGAGCCCTGAACCAGGTTTCTGTTACTGCACAGATATCGATGTCCTCCATGCTAAGGAGAGTTTCAAGTGCATGCATCTTGAAGTTTAGACTTCTGGCGTTGAGTAGCATTACTCTTAGTTTCTTATCCCTTGTGATACCTATGGAGGTGGGTTTGTCTTTTGAGCTTTGCCTAAAAAAGGCACTATGGGGGTAGCAAGAGCCTTTGCCAATATCCGAAAGCCCAGCGGTGACAGGTGCAAGCCGTCCCTAGCGAAGCATCGTGGCTTGTCGAACATATCATCCCAAGCTGACAGGCATTGGATCCCCTTTTAATGACACCAGTACTTAAGCCAATTGTTGAAATTGATCATCTTGTCTTCATATTGTGGCATCATTCTTGGTGAGGGTAAGATGCTACTCAAGGTCAAGGTCATACCGGCCTGGGCTACATGCTCAGAGAGCTCCTCTATGTCTCTTTTCATGTAGTCCAGGGAGGTACGTCTCAGGTCGTTCACACCAGCATGGACAATGACTGAGTCATATTTGTACTTGCCTTGGAGTGACCTGAGTGCTTGTGTTATGTGGCTGATCCTAGCGCCCGACAAGCTGCTCACCGTGACCTTGTCCTTGTTCAGCCTGGTGAGCGGGACGTCAGTGTGCCTGACGATAGAGTCACCTATTACAAGTGCATCAGGTGTGTTGTTTAGTTTAGTTAAGGGCTGTGACTGTTCGGCACACTGGCTTTGTGAGATATGTGTTGCACGTGTTTTGTTTTGGGGTAGCGGTTGCTTGGGTGTCTGATTTGGAGGTCTCTGCTGCTTAGGCAGATTTTTATTTAGAGCCTCCGAGTATGTTTTTGTGTGATTATGTGTTTGGTTTGCTGTCGTGGTAGGTCTATGTGAGACTGGAATTGTAGTGAGTGTGGTTTCCTTCTCCTCCTGACTGGTTATGCCAGTACTGAGTTGAGAGAGCTTAGCCTCCAGTTTGGCTATATGGTTGCATCTCTCACATGTGTTGGAATTTGTTGGGAGGAGGAGAGGGTTGTCTGTGTACATGAGGCAGTTGTAACATTGCCTCAAGATTCCCAGATTCACCAGCTGGACCGGAGAAGAGATTGACAACTGACCTTTGGACATGCTAGAATAATATTGGGAATTCCTTTATAATTGAAAACAAGGGCCAGTGGGTAGTGAGGGTGTAGTGCTTTTAATTTTTAGTGCTGACTTATATAATTGCTTTAGTGAGCAAGTGTCAGGTAACTTAAGTGCAATGTGTTACAGGTAACTTAAATTTGTGTGATTGGGAGAATATGATTAAGATATATATATATATATATATATATATATATATATATATATATATATATATACATATATATATATATATACACACACACACACACACACACACACACATAAGATAATTAAGTAAAATATTAGTATTATTAATACTTTTTCACATTTCATGAGAGTGGTAATCCTCCTAGGCCTATAGGACACATTTATATCTCAGAATAACAAAGTAATATGGCATAACACAGGCTAGATGTTGAGTCTTCAAAATTATAACTGCGACTCTTAATTGCATTCTCAAACTTTGAAAGAGATTATATTATAGTCACTTCTTCCACTCCTCTACAGAAGAATGAAGAAACAATTTATCTATTTCACCCCCTCCCCAACCGGAGGCACAGCTAGGGTGAAATGAAGGGGGCAGCTGCCCCAAGCACAATGTATTATAGGGTGTGATTGGCAGGTACAGATCAGTCATGAGTGCATTACTGGCATTCAAAAATTAGTGCTGGCACTGCATTTGCAGTCAGAGCTGAAGTTCTTTAGCACTCTATGTGTGGCATAAACTGAGGCAGCGGCTTGCTATAAATGTATCAAGCAGTTTGCTACTGTTTAAAAGTAAAGAGATTTTTTTTTAATTTTATTTATTTATTTATTATTTATTTATTTTTTGCTCCTCAGTCCAAGGAAAGGACTTTTTTTCCCTTTTGTTCCTCAATCTAATGTTGAATATTATTGGGGGAGGGGGGCAATTGACCCCCAACTACTTGCAAACAAAATAAATGACCCACAGTTTTACCTTCTTACACCCTAATCTGCCACATTCTACTTTGAAATGATTTCAGTTAAGGAAACCAAAATACTTAAATATATACTTAGGAACCAAAACAAGTGCTCTTCAGTCAGCTTTCCCAAGGATGGCAACAAATATGCAACAGCAACACTACTCGCTTATATTAACAATTTAACTTTACCTCAGGAATATTCCCCACATATTTCAAAACACCATCATTCTCCCATTACCAAACCCCCTCAGACCCAAACAGTGCAATGACTATAGAGCAATCTCCAGTCTATCCAATCTTTCCAAATTTTTGAAAACAAAATATGTACAAACAAATGTTTGAATGCAAACATGGTTTCTAGAACTCTGTTAATAGAATTTCAGCCCTATAATATGTGACAGATACAATATACTGCAAACATGAATAACAGTCTTCTAATCAGAGCTACATTTATTGATGTAACAATGGCCTTTCAGACATTAGACTACACTCTACTACATAAACTAAGTAAGAGCAACTTTGGCAAGAATGAAATAAACTGATTTACAAACTACTTAAATGGTAGAACCTACCAAGTCTGTTTTGTCTACATTATCACACAGACACTCATAACATAGGTGCACCTCAGAGGTCTGTATACGGCCCATTATTATTATGACATGATAACTATCACTTAATATGAGAATATATGTATGCAGATCATACCTCTCAACTGTAGAGATTTTCACAGAATGTCCAGATTTTTGCCCCTTAGTTTTGGTCCGTTTATCATAAAATTGTGGTTTTCTTTCAAATCACTGGCAAATCGATGAACATTGAAGTCAGAAAATAATGAGTGACATTTGAATTTCAGACTTCATGTCCTTCAGAAAATTCATCCTAACACAAAACATGTTATTCTATCAACTTTCTAAGTTTGTAAGAGCAATATTTAAAACTTGTCCCTATTTTTGGGCCTTTGTCCCTCCATTATTTATGGATTTGTCCAGATTTCATGATGAGAGGTATGCTGCAGATCGACTTCCCCTCAATCATAGAGTAGTTGCACTCTTCTCTATAAATGAACTGTAGTATCCAGGTAAGTCTACCACCATGCTCTTTGCTACCCCAAATAAACTCTCAAACATGCCTGATCTAGTAATCATGGTTAGTTTGAATAATATAAAAACAAATATATTAGAACAGAAATACCTGGGTATACTAGATCCCATCCTGACCATTGTTAAGCACCACTGGAAAATGTGGTAAAGAAAACAAGCAAGCAACTGAAATAATGCTATAAAATATCCCATATCCTTTCCCCCACTACTAGGCAAGCTCATGAAAGCAAGTCTGTATCCCAAAACTACATTATGGACTTCCTCTGCTAGCTTTGCAATCAGGTGTTTATACACACAGAAGTCAAATGGCAGAAAAGATAAGCAGGCTTGCCCTACTATACTTGGAGTGTACTCAACAGTTGTGACCTTCTCATTGGACTTAACTGGCTACCAGTACAAGGAAAGAACATTTTATAGAATTGGACCAGCTACCTGGAATCACTTTTCCCCTCAGATTAAAAAAACACTGATTTTCTTTACAGAAAAACTGAAAGACAATCTGCTCAAAGAATCGCAACACTCTTGCTTTAATTGTAATAGTTAAAAACACCACACACTTATAATTTACTATAATTACCACTCCCCTATAAGCTGTACTGCTTCATATTGTTATCCACATTTGTTATATATAAAACAGCATGATAAAGAAAAAGGATGGGTACCTGACTGGTATGGTATGCACACAGGTTTGGCTTGTACTGACTGGTATGGTATGCAGACAGGTATGACCTGCACACAGGTATGGCCTGTATTGACTGGTATGGCATGCAGACAGGTATGGCCCATATGGACTGGTATGGTATGCACACAGGTATGGCCTGTACGGACTGGTATGGCATGCACACAAGTATGGCTTGTACTGACTGGTATGGCATGTACACAGGTATGGCCTGTACTGACTGGTATGGCATACAGACAGGTATGGCCCGTATGGACTGGTATGGCATGCACACAGGTATGGCCTGTACGGACTGGTATGGCATGCACACAAGTATGGCTTGTACTGACTGGTATGGCATGTACACAGGTATGGCCTGCACATGGGTATGGCCTGTACTGAGTGGTATGGCATACACACAGGTATGGCCTGTACTGACTGGTATGGCATGCACAGAGGTATAGCCTGCACAACAGTCATTTGGATTGCCATCCTTTATGCATGTATATATAATGATACATTTTAGGTGAACCAAATGGCAACTGTCCCCCAACCTTTATGGCCAAGATTATTATGGTCTCCAGGTGGTGAGAAAGATGAGGTATTTTATATCAGACCTTG
Source organism: Protopterus annectens (assembly GCF_019279795.1). Classification (NCBI taxonomy): domain Eukaryota; kingdom Metazoa; phylum Chordata; order Ceratodontiformes; family Protopteridae; genus Protopterus; species Protopterus annectens. Next base: position 393,879,523 of record NC_056739.1, on the reverse strand, counting down.
CAATGGATGTAAAAGATATGCTTTAAAAACAACTTGAATGTTTCTAGTCTACTTTACAGCAAGATAAATGTGGAATACTACCCCTTCCTCAGGTCACATATTCTGAATTTAGCTTCACTGTCTGTCCTTATCTATTTCCATTTCCACAAAAATGTTGTATGCAATAAGTTTAGCTAATAGCTATATTCTCTTTTAATTCATTTTAAAACTAACAGGAATAGTTTCTCAAATCACAGCCATCTCTGTACAGTTTTATTTTATGACTTTAAGAAAACTGCAGCATCTTAATGAAATATGTTTCTGACGTTTACTGTTCTCATGAAAGGGATGGCATGGAGATCTAACTGAAATGGTGGCAGAGTAATTTCACACAGCAGACATGTTAAAGTGCTCCCAAAAGTGTCACAAATAAGAAAAATGTAAAATGGGTTAAAAAGTGCTTTAATGCTCGTCAAACAGGTTCACTGTACTGGAACTTAATGGCTACAGGCAAGCCAATGTCATCATTAATAATTTAAAGGTCACTTCTCTGAGGATGATGAGGACTTTCTCATGCAGGTCACGAGAGGGGTTAGGGAGACACATGGCAGCACCCTCAATGGATCAAGATGACCTGTTTTCCATTCCCAAGCCACTGTTCATCATCACAATAATATCTAGTGACATTTTACAACACAGGGCACACTCTAGTACACAGGAATGTAGTGCTACATCCATTCAGTGAAACATTGGAAAACAGCAGTGAGTCAAGGTTATTAGTCTTGTAGATTGTCTAATCCTATTATAGAAGTAAAAAAAAAGGAATAAGGAATAAGCAATAAGGAACTCTGCATGCATACTAAATATGATAAATACACCAATACTTGAAACTTAGCAAAACCTGGTATTCATTTACTTGAATATTAAAACACTTAATAAGCAGAGTAAAAATATAAAAAGAAAAAATGTGTTGTTTAAAGGCAGACCAAATAAATATAGCATATCATTCATAAGTATTAAAATATGTTAAGTTCAAAAACAGTTTTTGGATCCGGATTTAAATAAACCCTCCTAAAAAAACTGTTTCATGGTAGTCCTGAAGAAGGCCTTATGATCATACTTCTGAATAAGGGAAGGTATCAGATTCCAGAAAACTGGGACAGGATAATAAAAACGATTGGCCACAGTTTTCATTACACATTCTTAAAACAGCCAGCAGACTCTCTCATGATGAGTTAGAGGATGTAGCCAGATCATAACATACCAGAATCTCTTTAAAAATATATCATTTTAAGATACTTATTTCTAGATCCACTTGTATTTGTTAATTTGCTGCATTTTTCTTTTCTTTTCAAGTTGGTAGGACCATCTGGTTGGGATGCACATACAGTGCAAACAGACAGAAAAGTTCCAGGAAAAATAAATAAAAATGTATAAATAACTCGAAGAAATCTAATTAATAAAGTTTCACATTAAGAAAGCAGAAAGAAATCATCTGAACAACTTTTACACAGGAGAGATGAAATAGTTCAAAATGTGTAAAAATACAAATTCATCTACGTACATTACCGAAGAGTTGATACTGTACACCTTTTAGAGTCGTTTGTCTAAAAGAATACATTTTCTGTACCATTAGCATTATTTTTTGAAATCACAACCTCTTTATAAGACATCTAATGGAAGGAAGCAGAGAAGCAGAAGCAGTAGAAACAAATGTTTGAAGAATTTTCAACTATTAATTCCATTTCACAAAGTGCCTACAGATAATTAGCTGCTAAATAGATTTTGCATATAATTCAACAGCTACTAACACAATGTAATCTGTGATAACTATTCTTTGTACTAAACACTGCTGCTATTGTCATATTTAACCCAGTTCTACAAATTATCTGTACAGAGTGGACTTCTTCATAGCTATATGAATAAAGTATTTCCAGTTGTGAAATTCATGCAGGGTGTCTAGTGCAATATTATCGGGTGTAATATTTCAGCATAACTGAACACACACACACACACACACACACACACACACACACACACACACACACACACACACACACATACAAAAACTTCTGCAGACCTGAAGATCAGCCATCTCTCTGGGTGAAAATATCTACACGTTCACAACAATGCTGTTGACAAGGGAACATTTTCTAGCAAAGTCACATCATCTGTGATAAAATTACAAATAGTTCTTGTCCATCATCTTTATTTCCAGCCCACCTTCCTCTTATTTACTAAACCTGGTTTGCATTCTTCCTCTAGACTACTGGCCCTGATTATTTTATCTCCAAAAGCCAGTCATGTTTTTCTACATTCAGCAATCAGTTTTACTTGCACGCATTCAGCAAGTGGTTGACCAAGGGCCCCATTACCCTTACTAGTGAAAACATTTTAAAAAAGCAATGCATCCTAATTATACTGTGGTTCACATTCTATTCAATAGGAAAGCAGCATCAAAACGTCTTAGAAATTATTTTTAAAAGCATTTATGTAGTTTCCTTTCATGCATTTTAACGTGACAGAACTATTGGTGGACCAGTGTAAGTCAAATGCTTATTGGGAATATCATATGATTGGAGACGGCATTTCAGTTCAGAGCTGCACAGGGTCAGAAACTGGTGACTGTGTGTTTTCTATACAGTCTCAACATTATAAAGTAAGTGACCCACAAGACTTGTTATCCCACTGTAATATATAATCTGGAGTACATAATTATGATTAAACATAGGCTCCTACATAAAAAGCAATTATACTTCTTCCACTCAATCATCAGAGTAATACTTTCAAACACTTGTGAATACTTCAGGGAAAAGTAGCATGCCTGTTCACTTGTTAAGACTCAGACTGGCTTATAACCGCATTCTTTACTTGTTTTTTTTTTTTTTATTATGCATTTTTAAAAAACATACATTCAGCCTCCACTTTGTTCTGCAGTAATACAATAGAATCATGCAGTGGATAGCAACATTTATTTTCAATGGTACAGTTTAAGAATATTATATGTATCATGCACCCAGTCACTTCAATAACTGCTTTACCCAGTTCTAGACTATAAGGCTGGAGTATTTTATTTAAGTAGTGGACCGAAGTCAGAAACAAGCCACATACAGGATACTTGTCTACTACACACCAGCACCAACACGCTAACCACAGAGCGCAAACTTTAGCAGGTCCATTCCCTACACATTTCTGTGCATTTGAAAAACATCAGGTCATGTATCAGATGGATATCCATGCAGTGGCAGTGTGGCACCCCAACAACTCCTGTCCCTGAGAATACGTTAGCCGGTATAAACTACTTACAATCATCGTTTTCCAGCCTGTTCCTCCTCTTCCCAAGCATCTTAGTGAAACCCATCATGGTCATGGGATAGCCATAGCAAACCCATCACTGCATGCCAACAGCAGTAATACCGTTTGTAAAGCTCTGTTTTTGTGAGCTGCTCCATGTTATAAAATGCTGATGTGCCAGTTTACTTTCACATGTGTTCTCACCTTTTTTATGCCTGCAGCTTTCGTTAAACAGTTGTTTCTTTAATACCATTATAAAACTCAAATTTAGAAATGTAGTTTTGTGCTTAATGTATAAATTAAATTAATATGTACTGTGCCCTATAAGTGATACAAGCTTTTTAACCTGCAGTTCTACCACAAGCGAAGCCATTCTGAGATACTTCATATAAAATGTAAAATGGAGGAAGTTTCAGAGAAAACTAAGAAACAAAAACAAAAGTGCTGTTTTATTTTGAGTTTGTTTCATAAGAACAGTGGGACTGACATAGAATGTTTTAAACAATTTCTGAAGAATCGGCATATCAAGCAAGAAAGTAATTTGGAGCCTCTTTCACTAAGTGCCGTAAATGGTTGCTTGGCCAGCTATTTGGGGAAAAATTAACCTGACCCCTTTAAAAATATACAGTTCTAGTGCCCCATATCACTTTCTATGTTGCCAGTTTGTTATCTGTTACTTTCACAATTTAGTCATTCCATCAGACTCATTTGGGGTAATGCTATTTTGTAAAACTGTGATTATTAATTACTTTACTTTGGCAAATGGTGAGCAAAATGCCTGATAGAAATTATGCTATAGAATTTCTTAAGAGAAAATGTTGGTTAGTGACAACGCAAGGTAGTAAAGCATCCAAAGTACTTAGAAGTCCCAGACAGTTAAATAACAATGCATTTTGTTTTAAGTTAAGGACAATTTCTCCTTTACAGCAGTTTGGGGGACATGAAAGTAAAACCCCTAGTGATGCTATTGCGGATGTGCTTCAGGGTATGTTATATAATAAAGCAATAATGCCTGACAAGGTGGGGGCTACAGGGAAATAACAGATCACCCAGAGGTACTGTGATGCTGGATGCCAAAAGCTCCATTTGTTTTGTTTTTAATAATCGTCTGTTGCTATAGAAGACAGTTTTTAAGAAAGATGTCTTTATATTGCTTTAGAGGATAGACTTTCCTTATAGTTTATTATTTCAGATAATCTTGACAATAAATCTGTTTTCCTTGGCTCACTAACTGAGGTTCATTTAGCAAGCAGTAATCTTGTGGAACTGGCTTAGGTGCAGACATTCTCCCCTTTGCCTTATACAGATATTGAGAGCCCTTATTACAGAACTGCTAGATTTCTCAGCAACCCATCTGCAGTACTACTTCAGTAGCATTATTATTCACCTTTAACCCCACTCCACATCAACTACAGTATATGCTCAGAAGTACCCATTTAAGTCACTACAGGCACCTCTGTAAAATAGCATTCAGTGACTGGCGACTCCAAAAACAGATAATTACCCTGTACTCTAACAAAAACTTGACTTTTGCACATCAGTTTTTTTTTCATTCCATTTCTTGACAAAAGGGAAAATATAGCTGTGAGAGTTACATATAGATTTCAAACTGTGATTGTATATGTGAGTTTTGACAATGTCAGAAAATTATTTCCATGTGATGTGAAAGTACATTGTGTTAGCTAACCTTGTCTAGTTCATTAAAGGACCTCTGTAGAGACTTTTGTGGGACTTTGTCTTATTCTAGACTACTGCCTATTGGTGTAAGAAAAATTATGTCATTTAAGAAACAGCTTAGATACTGGTGTTTAAGACAAAGGATTTCATGCTTAAACTGTAACATCCCTATTTGCTACTATTTCACTGTACCTTGAACCTTCTACTTTACAAAATGATAAAAAGTCTACTTGTATTTTCCTTAAACTATAACATTCCTATTTTGTCACTGTACCTGTATACACTACATAATTTTTGACTGTGTTATAAGATTTTTTTTCTTTTTTTTACAAATTGTCCAACTTGTCTTTGTAATAATTTTGTCCATTTTGTATGTGGAGCTTTTCTCCCTGGGCTTCTACTGAAAATGGGCTTACACCCAGTCGGACTATCCCAGTAAACAAATGTAAAAATACATAAATAAATAAAAATAAATAAAATGTTTCACTCACTATTATTTATTGATTTAGTTACAATTTTGTGACCAGGTTAATCCCAGAAGATTCACAGAATCTTTTCACAGGAAACATGAGGTAGTATTCCATACTAACTATGGGTAATATTGTAAGGGCACCAGCTTTTTTCAAAAAAGTGCCATGGGTATCAGTTACATTCACCTCAACTACTACCAACTCAGGCAGATGGGACCTTCATTTAACATCTCGTCTGAAGGATGGCACACTATGGAGTGCAACACTCCCCCTTATGCTGCACTGCACTGTTAGTGCTAGAAAATTAATCCAAGCATTCAGTGTGGGAATAGAACCCACAACCTTTTGATCTTCCAGCATCAATGATAAGTGGGACACCGGTTGAGCCACTCTCACTAGAAAGAGCAGAAAAAGGGCAATGCCCAGTTGGACTTTCCTGATCAACAAAGACAAAAAGGTGAATTCAGGATAACAGTTCTACCTGCTTTATGTTGAAAGATAATGTTACAGTTGTTACTGACAAGAGTAAATTGTCAAGTTTATTCACATCACTGCTGTAACAGTTTAGCATTTAAAAATATATGCATTCTTTCACTGTCATTGCAAGGAATTCTAGCCAGAGGGAGTTCCATATGTAGAATACAAAATACCAGCAGGTTATTAAGCAATAACTGATGAATGGGTGTGGGTATACTGAGGATTTACCCACAGTTGGTAGGTTTGATCATGGAGGTAGAACCTGAAGTCATTCCTTATGAAAACCCCAAGTGTCAGTGAAGACGTTTAGCTACAGTATGAAAAAATGATGACATCTTCCTGTTGGATTCTTGTTGTTATTTGCATTTACATGCATACCACAGTTCATTTAACTATTTATTGTAATCACCTAGTCTTATTACTGTATTGTACTAAGTACAATACATACACGAAGATAACTGTTTCAGATAATATGCTTTACTATCACAATTTTCTTTTCAGATCTACAAGCATGTAACACAGATGCTGTCAGCTCTCTATGGCAAATATCCAAAGTTTGTTTATACACTTCTCATATTTATACCTAAAAGTCTGATATTTTTTTCTCAGAATCTGATGTATAACAGTTCTTTTTTTGTATAACAGCTTTCCTTTGCTCCCTTGTCCTTGGTTCTTTGTAGTTTGATGATCCATGGAAACTCAGTCTTGCATTATCTGAAATGTCGTGTTCCAGCACTATCTGAAACTTGATGTTACATCTCTTTACTTCATTGATGTCCTTCCAGCTGCCATCTGCACAGTTATTTTTACAGACTTTGTTTCTCAGTAACATACTCCTTTATATGGATGCCAAAATCTAAGCTATGCCACAACTTTTTGTTCAAGCTAATAGTCATGCTACTGAAAAGACAGTGAACTATTATTCTTTCAGGTACCCCTTATTTCTTTATTTTGAGGAACATACTAAACTTCAGTTAAAGAAAAGACTGCATTTGTTTCATTAGCATCGCTATTTACAACATTTACCACTTTGCTCATATTTACAATTATAACTTATTGTGTTATTGCAACTCTTTGTAACCTGCAGCATATAAAACAATTTCAAGCTGTCATTATTATTATGACCCCTAAAACTACCAACACAGGATGCATTAACCAACTTAGCAATTTGGTCCCAGATGATGACTATTTTGTGAATATGTCCTACCAATTATGGGCAGTGTCAGCGTTTGTTTTTGTCTTTTACTATTAACACTGGCTTATTTAAAACCACACCTACAAACTGTGGTGCCACTTTAACAAACATTTTGAAATTTGAAGGCAATATTGTCCATTCACACAATATTTTGTTTAATTTACAAATTTAGATAGTACTAAATTGTAATCTGTCTAGCAAAGATACTTCTAATGATTTACTAAATAGTAAGATTCTCTTGTGCTTGTAAATGTACAATTTGTGAGATATCTTGTTCTAATAGATTTTATACCAAACTCTTTTAAATCTACAGTTGGTATGTTTAAAACTTGGAAATGTAATATTGAAGTGCAATATTGTTTTTTTTTTTTTTGGTATCGTTGTCCTATCATAGTACAAGTGGACGGTATTTTTACCATTTGATCTGTATGAAGTATTGGCCTGTTACCCAAAATGGTATTTTAACCTATGGTCCTTTTCCTTGTATTACTGTGTTGTTTATACAAATAAACAGAGTATTGGTAGAAATCATACCCTTTCTTCTCCTGTTGAGTTTATTCTTATGTTTGTGTTATTGTCTACACACTATGACATTTTTACATGTTGTCTTCTCATCAGATCTGTTACATTTTTGAAGTAATGTACATCATCTAACAGAGATAGAGCTGTTTATTGAAATGTTTATGTCAGTCTTTGATTATTTTTTCTATGTTTATGTATGCCTGACCTTGTTTAGCTAACCATGCTGTTCTATTTGTGTTAAATGTTATGCTTCCAAAGATACAATTTGTTTGCATTTTACAACTGAAATTGTCTTGTATTCTGTTTTGTGTAGCATTTTTTTAACTAGGTTTTATTCGTGAAATATTGTAATTCCCTCTGTTTTGATGTTCAGAATGATGCAAATGAAAAGCAGATGCCTGTGTTGAATGCTTTGTGCTTGCCTCGCAGCTGCATTTTTATCTATAGTCCTTGAAGTATGTTTCAGACACTGAACATTCAGCTTGTCTCAAGCTGTACCAGAATATATGTATGCTACCAAACAGAAATACATATATTTAACTAACTATATTATTTCTTCATATATTATAGCAACAGATGTGTATATGCATCTAACTAGCAAATAGATGTCCACATGCATTTTCACATTTTTAAATATATCTATTACTGTATACATTCCCTCTGTTTTATTTTAAATACAAACTGTACTAAGGTCAACCTTTAGAGATTCGAACATTTAAGCATTTGTCAATGTAATATAGACCCGAGTTTGATGCCTCTGTACTGTCCACAGTTGTGGATGTCCCCTTTGATCTTGTACACTGGTATGAGTATGCTTATTCTCCAGTCATCTGGGATACACCTTTCTCTCCACATTGCTATTAGTACCCTCAGGAGCCATTTCTCCCCTATCTCACCCAGCATCTTTATCATATCTGCTGTAACTCATCTGAGCCTGTTGCTTTCCCTGACTTCATCTTCCTTAGTGCTGTTCTTACTTCTTCTAAGGTGGGATCCTCTTCTTCTCTCATCGTAGGCTGTTTCTGGGGCAGTACAGCTTCTGTGGGGATTTCTTCATTCAGAAGCTGCTGGATATATTCCTTCCATCTGGCTTTGATGTCCTATGGACTGGTGAGAAGGTTGTTGTTGACATCCCTTATTCAGGGTGTCTGACTATCTTCTTTATCTTTCTGTCTTTACCTTGCAATCTGATATAGATTCTTTGTGCCCCTTACCGAGTCACTTTCCAGAAGTTGGCAGAGTACCCCAATGCCCTATTCTTTGCTATTGCATCTTCTTTCTTAGCTTCTTTGTTAGCCAACCAGTAGTCCTTCCTAGCCTGGTCAGTCTTTTCTATCTCCCACTTCTTCCTGCACTCCTTCTTTCTTTTGATGACTTCCTGGATGTCTGCATTCCACCACCAGCTTCCCTTATGTACTTTATTTCTGAGCCACATGTCTTTTCTGTATTAGGCGTTGCCACTCTTCTTCAACTCCAACTATTTCCTCCTCTTCTTGGGGTGCTAGAGCCCAGAGTAATTCCTTGAACTGCTGTACTTTCTCTTCAGTCAACTTCCAGATCTTCAGTCTGGTCTCTGTTGACCTTAGAGCCTTCTCTGACCACTGCTTGCAGCTGATTGTGGCAACTAATGGTTTATAATGTGGGCTGACTGCTTCACTGGGGATGCCTTTGCAATCATGGATTCTACCCCAGTGTCTTTTCCTTACTAGTCTACCTGAGTTGCTTGTTAGCTAGTCTTGTAAGTGATCTTGTGACTGTCTCTCTTTCTGAGCCATGTGTTGGCTATTATCAAGCCATTTGCGGACAGAAGTCTAGAATGGCTTCTCCTTCTTCATTCCTGTTGCCCCACCCAGGCAGGCCTCATATCCTGTTCTGTCTGTCCTGATATGTGCACTAAAGTCACCCATTATCAACAACTGGATTTATACTCCATTGCTAACACTGTACTGCAGCATAACTAGGGCATTCAGCTAAGCCATTAAACAGTGGCACATGATATCTGCCCAAGATAATGACTTGATAATGTTACTTGATCACACAGCACTCATTAGAACAAAAGTAGAAGCCATTTTCTTTGTATCTTAACCAAAGTTTGATGGTCAGTTTAAGTATCACATTAGGTATCCCAGAATTTTGGGAGGAAAAGGATTTGTCTGCATCTGTACAATATGGCATTACCCCCCCCCCCCCACAAAAAATAGTTTTATGAAAACCTAATATGAAAGCTCAGGGACTTTACTACCATTTGATCAATGCCCCCATGTCTGAATCACAGGAGCTGTAATCAAGAACAGTTGTCAGAGCATGCACCTTAGAAACATACGTAATCTATTTGCACTATAAATAATTACAGAGGAAGGATTTGGAACAGTCACCCCCCCCCCTCCTCCCCATCTTGTCAAGTGAGCTTTAAATAACTATATGGAATGTCATCCAAGTGGTTAAGATGTATACATTGATATCAGTGGAACAGGAGCAATACCACAAACCCTCCACCGATGACATAATTAATCTCAGACACAGACTACATGAACAATAACAGATACAAATAGCACTGTTGTGGAAGCATTTGGGGGTTCTATTACCCTTACTTTAGAATAAGATGTTAATAAAGTTTCTGCACTAGTAGTTTCTGCTTCAGTCTCTCATGTCTAGGTCCTGTCTTCCACCCCAAATATTTATGAATTGACATAATTTGGACATCAGCTGTTAGCATCTTTGGCTACAGG